>NC_080541.1:121352343-121654664 GCF_028640845.1 Ahaetulla prasina
CAGGATGGCAACATTTAACATGCAGCTGCATCAAATAAATGGGAAAAAAGAATTTAAGGAATTGGCTATAGGGGAGATTGGGAAAATCCTGGCAGGTGAAAAGTATTTCTTTGACACCAAAAGCCAAAGAGATTCTTCCCCATTCCCAGCAAATTGCAACTCTGTTAAATTCAATCCACAGTTGTGATAACAGAGGTTCCTTCTCCTACGATACATTGGTGGTACTGCTATCAAGTTTATATGTGATAATTTGGGAGATGTGATAGGAGAGGGTGGCAGTAAAATGTATACAGGTAATCCTCAATTTATGACCACAATTGAACCCAAAATATATGTTGCTAAGTGAGAAATTTGTTAAGTGAGTTTTCTTTCATTTTATGACTTTACTTGCCACATTTGTTAAGTGAATCACTGCAGTTGTTAAATTAATAACATGGTTGTTAAGTGAATCTGGCTTCCCCATTGACTTTGCTTGTCAGAAGGTTGCAAAAGGGGATCACATGACCCAGGGACACTGCAAACGGTTGCAAATATGACTCAGTTGTCAAGCATCTGAATGCAAATAACATGACCACGGTGATTCTGCAATGGTCATAAGTGTGAAAAATGGTCATCAGTCACTTTCTTCAGTGCCATTGTAACTTTGTATGGTCACTAAACGAACTGTTGTAAGTCAAGGACTACCTGTATTTTTGATATTTTATTATGATCACTATCCTCCCCCCCCCCTAAGAAGTGTGGGAGAGCTTTTGGTAAAAATTGCAATTTTTAAAAAAACTTTGGATAGCTATAGATCAATTATCATTCTTAATGGATACTATGCATAAGTACTCCATCAGAACAAATTTGTACTTGGGGGGTGGGTTTCATTAAAATCATCCAGCTTTTCCCCCTCCCCAATTTTGGCTCAAATCTAAATCCTCACTCTCATACGTAATCAAAATTAAAAATATCCCCAAACACTTAGAATAAGTCACAAGTAGACAAGTCTCTGATTCTTTGATGGCCACCATGATCTTTTTTGAAAGATGTTGAGCCTTAAGGAGGTCCTCCCACTTTTTACTTCCAGCAAGAAAAGAATATCTGAAAGAATTTTACATAGAAAAAGAAAAAAAAAAAAAGGGAGGGGGAACCTTAGCAGACTACATGAAAGCATCCTAATATATTTTTGGATAGATTTTTAACATGAGTTTACATACTCTCTAATATTTCATACAACATCCTCCTTCTGAGGACCATTGCTGGAGCAATCCATTCTTATACATTGTGGAAGGTGCACAGCATATTCATTGTCATTCCAATGGCTTAACTCTACCCTGGTGTCTCAACGTGCATGTCCTGGTCTAGTCTCACTATAAACATTTAATGACGCAATGTCAGATTTTGCAATGGAAATGCTGTCAATATTAATTAAAGAGTTTGTAGGTTTATTTATTAATTTCAATTTCTATGGCCACTCTTCTTGATTCTAGACAACTACTCAAAACTTATAGCCTAAGGGTTTTATTGCACCTGTACAGTCTTTGCGTATTATATAATGCCTATCACATAACAGTCCAATGGTGCAGTGGTTAGAATGTAGTATTGCAGGCTAATTCTGCTGACTGCCAATAGTATAATTCTCAAGACTGACTCAGCCTTCCATCCTTCTGAGGTCAGTAAAATGAGGACCCAGATTGTGGAGGCAATATGCTGACACTGTAAACTGCTCAGAGAGGGCTGTAAAGCACTATGGAGCGGTATGTAGGTCTAAGTGCTAATGGTATAATGTCATCATTAAAACAGCAATAATACTCCGCAAAATAATAAAAACCTTATGATTCTTGACTAATGTATCTTGTCTTTATATATGCACCAAAGACAAATTCCTCGTGTGTCCAATCACACTTGGCCAATAAAGAATTCTATTCTATTCTATTCTATTCTATTCTATTCTATTCTATTCTATTCTATTCTATTCTATTCTATTCTATTCTATTCTATTCTATTCTATTCTATTCTATTCTATTCTTTTTCATACCCTCAAAATCACCATTTACTATTTGGTATATATCTATGAGTGCACAAAAGTGAAATTATTGCAAGTGATAACTTTTAACAGAATGGGAAAAGTCATTTGCCAAGGATAGGTAGAAGAATTGTCCTTAAAAGAGATGGAACATACTGCCAAACTGTGAGCCCATCTTGACTTATCAAGCTCCCCATGGTTTCTAATCTGAGAATTTGCCCAACTGAAATGCTACTCATGGCAAATTGCTTCCTGCTGCTCAGTCAATTCTGGCAAACAGCAAGACTTTACCTGTGATAAAAAAAGATGCAACTGTTGGACCCAGCTTCTCAACTTTATATTACATGGTGAGAGGAAGAAAAAAAAAAGAGAAGGTTGATGGCTGATGACGTAGGACAACATATTCCAGTATTGTCTCATCCCTTAACAAATATTATTATTATTATTATTATTATTATTATTATTATTATTATTATTATTATTATTATTATTATTATTATTATTATTATTATTATTATTATTATTATTATACCACCCTTCTCCCGAAGGACTCAAGGCGGTTCCACATGGAAGGAAGGAGAAGATGATGTGTCGGAAGGAAACATACATTATTCCCCTTTCTTCCTAACAGGTTCACAACTAAAATACTGCTGATTCTTTTCTTGTCTTATGTGTTTTGGGGTGGGGGGGTGGGGTGTTAAGTGGGTGAGAAAGAAAAAAGTATCTTTTATCTTTTTCCGTCTAATCCCACTCCATACTGAACAGCAGAGAACAGTTTTAATAGAACTTCCCTGTCTGGGTTGCAAAAATTTAAAACTCTGGATGACATTAGATCATAGGGAAGAGCTGCAGCAAACTATCTTTGTTGCCACCCACATTTTTGTAGTTCACATTCAGTAGGCCAAGCCCTAACCTCTTGGTGCACACTTTCTTCCTCAATATCCATCTGCAGGATAGGATGATATCTTGCTTTTGTGGTACAATTTCCTCTCCCCATAATTTTCCTTCTTTCTTTCTGCTGCCAGCTATATTTTTTTTTACCTTTCATTTTCATAGTTCAATTATTCCGATATGGGCTTCAAGGTTGACTGATTTTTGAGTGATTTGTTTTACAGATCTAATTTTCTTAAATCTTTTTCTGCTCACAAATACATTACTGTGTACCAGGAATCCTCTGGAATTGCAAAACTGCTATCTTGTTTTTCTTCCTTACTACAAGGAAGTATCTTCGCTCTCATTATAGAACTTTCTCCCTTGCTTCCTTTAATGCTCTACCATTGGTAGTCCTGGAAGGAAAGCATAAAAACATCTCCATTTCAGAGCAAATTGTCAGTGTGAAATTCAGACAGCATGAGACTAGCTGAGACATTTCCACACTGGCTTTTCAAAGGGAATCCATACTTTCACCTAATAACTCCCCTTGCATTTTATAGACTTTATTGATTACTTTCAATTCTGTTTCTAAACTTGATTTGCTTTAAATATTTTTTTCCTGGGTAATCTGACTTTATATTAAAAAAAAACAAAAAACTAAACCTCCACAAGGTTGATTCTTGTTTGTCTTTTGAAGGAACAAATGAGGTCTGAAATAGAAGATTGCAACATAAACAACTAAAACACTATTAAAAACACTAGTTTTTCCTCTATCAACCACTTCCAGGTTAGGAAAATAACTCCAAAGACCTCATTAGAGGCCTTACTCTGAATGTATCTATATTTTGAGCCTAACCAAATGATTATTTGAGGTGAGCAGGCATTTTCAGTGGTGGTTTCATATTGTGAAATATCCTCTTAGGAAAGTTCACCTAGTCTTAGCATCTTCCCTTCTTGCTCTTTCAGGGTCAAACCAAACCATGTTTATTCACTCAAATGTTTTAATGTATGTGCTTCTACATTATTTCAGGTATAACTTAACACTCTGGGGCTATATTTTTGAATGATAGTTTTAGATATCTTTTTTATCAACTTTTAATGGTTGTTTTTAGTCTTTTAAAGAGTTTGTGTTTTTGCATTTGCCATTCATACTAAGTGCATATTTAAAATGATTTTATAGATCTCTTCTTTTATTGTTAAGTTCAGGCTACACCTATATGATTGATTGAAGACCAGCTCAGTTGTGCTGCTCAAGCTTCTCAAGAGGGAAATTAAACAAATGGAAATAGAAATTCTCTTTTGTTTGTTTTCCCTGCCAACCTCCTGTTGCCCAGAGGCCTTTGCCTGTAGATAAATATTACTGAGTGTTCAGTTTTGGGATTCCTAAATTTAATCCTTTAAGATCAATGCAGGTTTGGGAGGGGATGACTCTCTGGAGTGTCTCACCCATTGTTTCCTCCCTTTTGAACTACCCTTTCTAAATATAGGAAGGATAGCTCTATATAGTCTTATTGCACAGATGCTCTCCTTTCAGGATATTACTATGAATTGCTAAGAGGCTTGATCAGCCCAGGTTTTTCACTCCGTCTCCATTTCCCCTGTGTTTTTAGTGGAAGTCTTAACCTTCCTTGTCTCAGTTGCTTTCAGGTATATTCTTCTAATATTCTAACAAGAGAGGTACTGTCCAGCCTCTCTTGTCTCAGCTGTATTCAGTGTCAGAATCAGCTCAGTCTCCTTTCTGATTTTTAGAATCCAGATTAGCCCATTAGTACTCCTTTCTTCTCTCAGTGCACTGGAAAAGACTCAGTTCCTCAATCTAAATGAAAGCTGGAAGCATTGCACACGAGATGAGAGAATTGTTGGAATCAATATTTAAAGACAACCCTTTTAAGGGCATTTGCTGATGACCTGGTAATAATGTTGGACGATCCTCTAGAAGAAATGGAAAAACTAAAAAATTTATTGATGTTAGTTGGTTTTAAAATTAATAAACAAAAGGCAAAGATGTTAACAAAGAATGGAAATGGAAAATGGAAGAATTTTTCTTGCTGGGATTAAGGGACAGTCAATTAGAAAAGAGCCATGGAAGTTTATTTTTAAATACAATTACTGCTGCAAGATTATTATACCAGCAAAAATGGAAAGACTTTGAAATACACACAAGGGAGGAATGGTTGGTGAAGATGACAGAACTAGCAGAGAGGGCAATGTAAACTTATTTGATTAAAAAAAAGATCAGCAAGTATATTTATCAGTGATGTGAAACACTTTGGACTTTTTTGTTGAAAAAAGAGAAAAATGAACTTGTGATTTATGGATTTGAAGATTAGAAAGGGTAGCTTATGAAAAAAAAGAAAACCTTAAAGAGAGTGGGTAAAATAAAAATGCATTTATAACTTCTGTCAAAAAGAACAGAAGCCATTTCTTTATAATTTTTTCATTTTTCTTTCTTCTTACTCATTTTTCTTTTTTATTTTCTTTGTCTCTTTTCTAATATCTGCATTGTTTTTATCTTGTTAAGAACCTCTTCAATAAAAGTAGATATATTTTTAAAAAGAGTACTTCTTTCTTTGATGACATTTTCTCCTATCTAGCATATTTTCTGTGTTCTACCTATCCTTTTTGGAACTGAGATTCATTATGCCAACAGCTCTCTTCAGTAACATCTTAGCACAATGCCCTGCTGTTTCTTTAGTTTTGAAGAACAGATTTGTAGAATTGACCAAGTGAACCATGTCTTTTGAATGACTAAATTGACAGATTTCCAATGAATTCCACAAAGCTTTGCTGTTTGCTATTCAGAAAGAACCCATATGAATAGTTCTGCTTCCATTGAGAAAGTTGTTGCTTTTGATTGCATTTTAGTTTGCTAAAGATCGAATTTCACAGGCATTTTAAATATTTGCCCTTGTTACATGATCACAAATGATTGAAGGCTGTTCATTAATAATCAGATACATGATTGTTTGTCTCAATGGCACAGATGTGAAAATTGCTGCATTCCTTGGCTCTGTTCAGAAGTTCATTTTCATCATAAGGGGAGAATGGGGCTAGGTTTCCTGCCCATCACTCACCATTATATACAGTTTTTACATTTATCTAGGATTTTATATTGCACGGAGAACACATACTCATGTGAGGACTCTACTTTTGAGAAGAGCTGCCCATCTATCTTCTCATTCCAGTTTGAGGAAGCCAGAAAGAAGGAATGCTAGTTTCTGTCTATCCCATCAGATCTGGCAAGATCCCTTCTGAAAACAGTGCCATCACATTGGACTTAGAAAAAGTGGCTTCCTGTCACTGTAGAACAGCTTCTCCCTGAGATTTGAATTGCCCTGTCTTGGTTGGCTTTCTAGAAGCCTTTAAAAATGTGGTTCTTCCTTCAGGCTGTAAAGTCAGAATGATAATGGAGTCCAGCATCTTTGTATTGCTTTTGTACATATGCTTATGTTTTTAATGCTTTGGTAGCGTAAATTAGCAGATTGATTGATTGATTGATTGAATGAATGATATCATAGCTAGAATGAAAAATCTAGAAAACTACTCGATGGCAGTGTAGACTTTCTGCATCTCTTCCGTGCTATCTAGTGGTCATCTGGATCTTTTCAGTTCAGGAAAGGGTAGGAAAAGGGTAAGATTGAATGAATTCCTTACCCTTGATGCTTTGTATACATAGTTACATGAGAGAGAAAAGGGCCCTTGTTTAAACTACTTTCATTTTTTTGGAGGCCATAAAGGGGCTTATTTTCCTTTTATGATGCTACAGAGATGGCGGTATACTTTTATAATCAAACTTTTCTTTTGATTACCATTTCCTGTTCTAACTTTGGTTTCCTTAAAATTTGGGAGCAATTGACTCTTTGTTTCAAAATTGTTAGGTTGCTTATGCATCAAAATTTTAATATACTTTCTCAAACTCTGGGGATAATTCGCTTAAACTTTCTTTTTCTCCGTGTCTTTTTAAAATATAAGCTCACTCATAGAAATAGGAAAGGATTTGGTGAATAATTAATTTTGTCATGGGAGATACAGTCATAGTGCAGATTTTCTTGAATTTGTAAACTTTTCCTTAGAATAATCAGGAACTAGCACGATTTGGGGAGGGGAGGGTAGAAGGCACAGAATGGTAACCATTGGATACTTTCAAGTAATACTTCAGGGGCATTCGCAGAGGAATGATGCCTTCTAGTGCTTCTGCCTATCAACAGCAATTTTGGACAGTGAGGCAAACCTCTTCCCACAAATCTTTTGAAGTGATCCAGTACCCTCTGACAAAAAGGTTCAATAACCTGTGTGCACAGTTGTAAAAGGAGCGGAACAGAGACAGACAATTATTTTTATAGAAAGAAAAAAATAAAGTGTAAGGAAAGAAAACAGAGTGAAAGAAGGGGAAAGTTGGACATAGTAAAAATTAAACATGAACCTAATCCTACTAATATAGTTAGTAGTAATTTAGTTTGAGTAAAACTAAAAAGGATGTCAAGACTGCCAAACATGAAACTCTGAAATTTGGAAGTAGAATGGAGTATTCGGTGTGTTCAAGCTTCAAGCAAATGACTCCAAGTTCATCCTTTCACCTTTGACATTTCTTAGCTCCTAGGAGGACCTCATGGCATTAGTTACTACCTGTGGCTGCATTTTCTTGACAGCAATTGGAGTTGCATTGGTCTCGGAGTATAGACACCTCCCTTTCCAGCATCTCAATCCTGCTCAGCAGCTCCTGTATGTCCCGGGAGGAGGCGGCACACTTGCAAGTCTGTTTGGGGAGGTTTATCTTGTGGGTGAAGGTGACCTGGCTCTCACTGTCTGAGGTCTGCTCGGTGTATTCCGTCATCCGGTCATCTTCCGAACTCACCTCTGGGTCAGATGAAGCCTCTAGGGATGAGGAGCAGAGGCTGTCCAGAGGCACATTAATGTTGTATATATGGCTGAAGACCATGGGTTGCTCTTTGATAGGGGATGTGTAGTTGGCAAAGCTGCCTTCTTCGTCAGTCACCTGTTTTTTAACTCTCTCTGTCATCACTTCCAGGTGGCATTCAAAGGGTCTGAAGATGGATGCCAACAGCATTACGTTCAGGCTAACCAGAACATTTCTTAGGATCACATTTTCACCATCCGCCCTCATTTTCTTGAGAAGGACAGGGAACGTCTACACCAGCCTTGGGAAACAATGTTTTAGGAAGACCTGCAATGAAGCACAGCAACATATTGTTAGAAGTAGCTCCTAAGAAAATCTAATGACAAGGATCAAGACAGTGTTTCTATGCATGGGAGTAACATTGCATAGGATAAAGTAGAAAGGTACAAGTTAGCCTGCAACAGGGATCCATTTGTAATCCATACCAATCAAAATATTTTTCTAATCCGTAGTAAAACAAAAGGTGACTGAACTCTTGCAGCCATTACTATTTGTGATTTTTTCCATTTGCAAAGTGCTTCATAATCTTAAAACTGTGCAGACCCTTCCCATCTGGTACACCAGAAAGCCGCTCTGCCTTTATACAGAGTCAGGCTCTAGGCTGCTGGTGCTGAGTAGCTTTCTTGTCCTGCCTTTCTTCAGTCAGGACAAGCAGCAGCTGGATCTGAGACCATCTGAGGAAAAGGAGCCTGAGCTGTGCCAGATTCTCTCAGCCATTGCTCTAGTGCAGGGGTCTGCAAACTTGGCTCTTTTAAGACTTGTGGACTTCAACTCCCAGAGTTCCTCAGCCAGTAAAGCTGAAGTCCACAAATCTTAAAAGAGCCAAGTTTGCAGACCACTGCTCTAGTGCAATCTCTCAGTCCCTATTGCATGCTGAAATACTTATTCCCCTTCCCCGCCCCCAATGCAAGTTCTTCCATTTCGCCCTTACTTTAGTCTCTTCCAAACTTTTGTGAGCACTCAGTTTTAGCTATCAACTGGCCCAGCAACCTGTTGCTTGTTTCTCAGTCTTAAAAATTAAAAATTAATTGCTCAAAATAATTACTGCAATAATTATAATTGTTAAGTGCCGTGACAATCTGGAGAAGCATCTGGAGTGGCAATATTAATTGGCTGAGGACTGTTTTCTACATTGCTATGTAATGCCATTGGAAAGAACCCATTGATTTATGCTTTTTGGATCTGAGCAGCTTCTTTAGCTATCTTGGAAAGATGTTCACACTTTTTCAGCTTGGCTGATTGGTTCTAATGAGATGGGTACAGTCCACATCAGAAGGAGGAATACTTCCTTACCTCTCTAAAACATTTATTCTGTGCATATTGATTGGCATTGGGGAAAAAAGAATGAAGTATTAAAATACCGATAGTGATTATTTCAAGCATGCCTTCATCTCAGTCCATGTAATGTTCTCCAGAAATGCAGAGCTAGTTTCAGGCTGCTGCATTAAATATAATTAAAAGACCCTGCACAATATTTGGTGTATTTACGTTTCTGCTTAAGACACACAAATACAGCTTATTACAAGGCATTTCACCTCCCACTTGCACACAGAATGATTTTATAAAGTGTCTTTATCTACAACAGGGCAACTTTCCATTTCAGTATTGATTTGCAGCCTCTGGGTGTTAAATCCAAATTCCAAGGGCCAAATTCATCCTGCAAGGAAAGCTATTTTCTTCAAAGTAGTTAGGCCAAATCTATACTTTTGTTCAGCAGGGTTTTTCCTTTGTTGTTGTTGATTGAGGATAGGTAGATGGGGGCTGGGAAAGCGATGCATTGATCAACATTTCACTCTAATGCTTTAAAGAATTGTGGCAGAGCCTCTGCAGGCAAAGTTGTGATTCCATGCCAAAAGAGCCTCATTATTCCAAGCACAGCATTGGGATCAGGGGACTGCCTCATGCTTTCCTGCCGCTGGAAAAATTGTCTTGCATTTAATTTTTCACTGGACACCTGTACAATTTAAATGTTAACTTGCTTGTCGGTTTATTTATTTTTATTTATATATTTATTTATCCATTCATTCATCAAATTTACATGGTTGCCTATCTCTCAAAGACTCTGGGTGGTATAGAATAAAACTATAAAACAATTAATAAATTTATTAAAAAAATAAAAATACACAAAGGCAAAAGAGAGGACAGCAGATGTTAAGAACAATGGAGCCACTTCAGTACTTTGCTCTTTCCTTGAGGGTCCCAGGCCGGATGGCATAACCAGGGTTTGAGGGATTTCCAAAAAATCAAGAGGAATGAAGACAGCCTCATTTTGGGAGAGGGGGAAAAGATCTTTTATAAGGTGAGTGACACAGCAAAGAAGGCCTGCCTCCTGGGACTCATCAAATGTGAAGTCCCTAGCAGATGGTATCTGCAATGTGCCTTCTCTGCCAGATCTAATGAGACCGGCTGATGTAATCAGGAAGAGGCAGTCCCTCAGATACTCCAGCTGCAGGAGAGCTTTAAAAATCAAACCCAGCACCCTGAATTGGATCCAGATGCAGGCTGGCAACTAATGCAACTTGTGTGCTGTTCTATAATTACACACAATTGCCCATACCACTGTATTTTGCACCAGTTGAAGCTTCTGGATACTCTTTAAGGGCAGCCCAATATAGACCGCATTACAGTAGTCCACTTGGAAGGTAACTAGGATACAAGTGACTCTGAGCAGAAATCCAGAAATAGATGTAATTGGCACACAATACAAACCTGTATTAATTACTCTTGAATTTTTTTTCCTTTTTGTTTGAAAATTAAAAATTCAGAGTATTTTTGTCATCTCCCCAATCTATTCTTGTCTTGACCCCAGCCTTTGTGGAACAATCCAGAGCCACCTTTAAATTTCTCCACCTATCCTTGTTTTTATTTACTTATAGCCCATTTATTTTTTAATGATAACATAACCCTACAAAGGAAGAGCTGACGTTAAATTGTCCACCAGCAATAAACAATGGATAGGAGATTAAACAAATATTTCAGTCTCCCCATTATGATACACTGAGTGAGAGAGAATAGCATGTAAATTAAATTTTTCTTTTATACTTATGGGTTTTTTGTATTACTCATGTGGCAGTATGTTGTAAGACGCTTCTACAAAACTGAAATAAGAATAATTCAGATAGCATACATCCAGGTTTAGCCAGTGCTTGCTATTCATTCTTTCCTCCATGAATTCAGTAATGGATACTTAGTCTCATATTTTCATTATGTCTCTTTCCATTTCCCAGCTGAAAATAGGAACTCTTACTCCAAGCCCCATTTTAAAGTTCACAGTCTAAGTCCTATCTTTTATATATGTCTTTTCTGTCTACCACTGCTATAGCCATTTATTTACTACTGACTGCCCTGTGCTTATGTAAAAATAGGCATTCGTTCTTCTTTAATATTGGAGAAGTGGTGGTAGAGAGCAACTTTATTATCCTAATATAGGTTTTATCAATGATAGAAAATATAACTCATTAGTTTTAAGAATGGGAAATAGCTGGTTATGTATTTTACATAGTAGTTTCCACTGGAAAGGAACATTTATTTACATAAATTGACATGGCTATTTAAAAGCAAGAAACCAAACGTGGCCTACAAAAATCTGAACCACCACCAGATGGCAGCAAAGGTGTAGATTTTTCTGATTTACATAGGCTACTCAGATTTGTCCCAGATCTGATAGCTTCAGGATTTAACTTCATATGGTGCTACTTCAACACAAAGCTGTCCTGCTAAGACATATCTTCCTGATGTTGCTTTTGCCTTATCCCCAATGCATTGCAGAGAGGGCAACCTTAATTTATCTTCAACTATTTCAGCTTAAAAGTAGAATTTTCCCCTGTTCTCCCTCACAAGCTTAATATATGAGCCTATGATAGCTCATCAAGAGGATTGTCAATTTTTTTTTGTTTTTTTGTTTACATTTATACCCCGCCCTTCTCCGAAGACTCAGGGCGGCTTACAATGTATAAGGCAATAGTCTCATTCTATTTGTATATTTTTTACAAAGTCAACTTATTGCCCCCCCAACAATCTGGGTCCTCATTTTACCTACCTTATAAAGGGTGGAAGGCTGAGTCAACCTTGGGCCGGGCTCGAACCTGCAGTAATTGCAGGCTTTGTGTTCTAATAACAGGCTTCTCTATTGCCTGAGCTATCCCGGCCCTTTTAATTTATTTATTAATCAAATTTATTAGCAGCCCATCCCAACTAAGGCAACTCTGGGTGGCACAAAATAAAACAAAACAAGCTTCAAACCGAGGCTGAGATGTCTTATTGGCTATTTTAGGATGTTATAGGAATTGGCCCCTTCTCTGTTTCCTGACCAATCTTCTCCAAGATCATTTGATTTGATTTTGGCAACAAGAGGATCCAGTTCTTTCAAACTGACCTTGTCCCTGCATTTGCCAGCTCTCTTAACTATTAAGCATTATCCACAGAAATCCATCCTAAACCAGGGGTGAAATCCAGCAGGTTCTAACAGGTTCTGGAGAACTGGCAGTGGAAATTTTGAGCAGTTTGGAGAACTGGCAAATACCACCTCTGGCTGGTCCCAGAGTGGGGTGGGAATGGAGATTTTGCAATATCCTTCCCCTAGGAGTGGGGAGGAAATGGGGATTTTGCAGTATCCTTCCCCTGTCATGCCCACCAAGTCACGCCATGCCCACCAAGCCACGCCCACAGAACCGGTAGTAAAAAAAATTGGATTTTACCACTATCCTGAACCCATGCTCATCCAACCTCCTATTTCTTAGAAGAGTAACAAAAAGATTGGGAAGGAAGTGATTATTTTCCCCATTGGCGCCTTATAAGGTTGGTGTGTTACCACCATTAGAAACTTATTATTGTTCTTTTCAGATAGACAGCTGAAACATGAGCAAATTCAGAAATGCATTTTCAGAATCACCTCTGAAAACTAGTAGAACAAAAAGTATTCCCATTACTTTCTGTGAAAATGTGTGTACTAATACTGTAGATCTACAGCACATGGAAAGGATAGGGATCCACTCTCTTTGGCCAAAAGATGTCCTGTTTTGGTTTGAAGCTCAAAATTGACACATCATGGGTCAATTTTGTTATATCAATTAAATCAGATGGGAATCTTTAACTTACTCTATTTCCGATAGAAAATCTTCCATGAATGTATACATTGGTTCATATGTATATATAAGTATATAATAAATATAAATAAATAACTATGATAGATGATAGATAGATAGATAGATAGATAGATAGATAGATAGATAGATAGATAGATAGATAGACAGACAGACAGACAGACAGACAGACAGACAGACAGACAGACAGAGGGGATGGAGAGAGAGTCAGCAGTCAACACACCGGTTGGAGAAAAATGTGGGATAGACCACAAAGGGTGAGTTTTCCCTTTCTAAAAATTAACACATCCTCATGAGGAAAGTTCACAGAGCTGAGCAGCAAAATAGATGCTGGTCATGGACTCTATAATTGTTACTGCAATCACATTTTATTCTGCTGCAGCTTTTCTTTTGTTTCTATCTGTGATGGCTTTCCCCCCCTGAATACGGTAGTCAAAGTCATAGCTCTTGCTTTAGCTTAAACCCATTACCATTTTTTTCTCATTCCCAGTTGATCCAACTCTCTCGTCTCTTCTGTTTCCACTTGCTTGGCTCATTTCAATTACACATGCTAAATTATTACTTTGTTCTTAAAGAACTTTATTCCTATATTGTTCTACTTTTCACTGTGTATTTCATAGATGCTTTTAAAAAATTACTGTGTTCTTATAAACACGTAGTGTAACTCCATCCCATATGGCTTTCCTGATAAGAGTCTTTCTCTATGTTAGACATATTGATCAATTTTACACAACCTTGCCCCTGGGTTTATGGACTCTCTCAAGGGGATTTAAAAAAAATGTTAACAGCAGAGCTCCAGTTTTTCCAGGGAATGCTTCAGATTTATGAAAAAGTTAAGATGAACTTCTCTGCAATTAAGACATGGCCAGTTGGGTGACTTTCTGATATAGCCTCAAAGATGTTCTGGAGAACTTTAATCATTTATTTTATAAGACAATACAGGTCAAAACTAGCAAAGTATATGTGGCATGAGTATGGGAAAAAAAATCAGCATTCCTGCAACTGAAACAGTCTTTTTATGATATTATGTTACAGCCAAGCATTAAATTGCAGACCCAGCAGCTAGTTTAGTACAAATCTGACATGGAAGTGAATTGGTGTGATTGCCAAAATTAACTCTGCCATAGCATGAAGTGCAGCAATGAACAAAGTCAATTAGTATCCTTCATTCTCAACTGAAGAATTTGCATCCCTCAATCAAAAAGTAATGATTAACTAATTAATCTTTATCTTGGCAAATTGGTTATTGACGATGCTTCCTTTTTTAAAAACTGTGCACTAGGAATGGTATAAAAGGTTATGCACGATGTCCAATGTATTCGAAAAAACTAACTACAAAAACAAACAAACAACTATTATGGTTTTACCATGTCTTGGTTTTTTTATTTCTTCCCAAAGCAATTATATGCAAATATATATCTCATATATACACACACACACACACACACACACACACACACACACGTATGTATATAAAATGTATCTCATATATATGTATGTATGTATATGCATATATACATATTAAGTGTTTTTCTGTTGAAGCACCTGGTCTGCCCCAAAGTGGGAGGGAGCATACTGCTTCCCTTTCGCTTTTCAGCTCCAATCCAGAAGCCCTCAAGCAGTCGCATTTACAATAAACTATTTTATACCAAATATATATTGCCTATATTTCTTTATCAGCAATATATATATTTGGTATATACAGTGGTGGGATTCTGCCAGTTCTAGGCAGTTCAGCCGAACCGTTTGTTAAATTGCCGGTTCGCCCCTCCCCTTGCCCCTCCCCTCCCCACCATTACTTACCAGTGTCAGGTAAGTGGGCAGCGGATCCATGCACCTCCCTGCCCACCCGACACCAGTAAGTAATGGTGGGGAGGGGAGGGGCAAGGGGTGGGGCAAACCGGCAATTTAACAAACAGTTCGACTTGGGAGCGCACTCGATCCAAGTGCCCCGCGGCCGCCGACAGAAGCCTGTTTGCATCCAAGCGTCTCTCTAGCCAGCGATTAAAGCACCTCGCTGGCCACATGGCCCGTCCTTTGCTCCTCCTCCTCCTCCTCTTCTGCACCGATCGCGAGAAGAATTACCGGGCTCACATGATCCTTACTTGACTAGGGGGCATTACCGGTTTCCGGAAACATGTCACGGGGAGCGGGCCTGGCTCCTCCTGCATCTTGCCCATTCTGAACTTCGTTTCAAAACCAAAACCAACCAAGCCAACCGCACCGGGGGGGGGGGCGAGGGAGTCGCCGGGGGCCTGCAGGGGGAAGGGGCCGGTGAGTGATTTCCCCCCCACCGGGATTGTTGGGGAGGGGAGGGGGGATTTGGGAATGAGAGGCGGAGGGCGGGGCCTGGGAGTCTGCGGAGAGGGGCCTTTAAACCGGGAGGTGTTTCTATGGGGACGAGGGGCACTGGCTGTGGGGCTTCTGTGAGGGGGGAAGAAGCCCTTCCCATGCGTTTACTTTGCCGTCACTTCAAAGGTGCTCAGCCTCCCTTGCGCGGCTGGTGGCCTGCTAATCCTCCATCCCCGGTCCGCCTGCATCCAAGCCTCTCTCTAGCCAGCAATTAAAGCGCGGCCAGCGAGGAGCTTGGATCGGGTGGCCAGCGAAGCGTGTGTCAATCACCTCGGCCTGCTGCCCACCCAGCAGGACTGTCCTGCGGCTGCCTCCCATCCACGCAGTGCCAGCCTACCCTGCCCCATCTGGAGAAAGAGTGATGGAGAGAAAGAGGGGGGCAGAAAATGATGAAGGAGAGAAAGAGAGATGAAGGATAGAAGGGGGAGAAAGTTGAAGAAGAGAAAAGGGGGGAGAAAGATGGAGAGAAAGAGAGGGAGGGAGAAGGAGAGATTAAAGAGAGAAAGATGGAGAGAAGGGGGGAAGAAAGATGGAGAGAAAGGGGAGAAAGAGAAGGAGGGAGAAGGAGAGATTAAGGAGAGAAAGATGGAGAGAAAGATGAAGGAGAGAAAGAAATGAAGGATAGAAGGGGAGAAAGATGAAGAAGAGAAAAGGGAGAAAGATGGAGAGAAAGGGAAGGAGGGAGAAAGAGAGATTAAGGAGAGAAAGAGAGAAAGGGGGAGAAAGAGATGGAGAGAAAGAGGGAGGGAGAATGGATTTGTTCTGGTAATTGGTTTAACAAGCATGGCACTGAAAAAGTGACTTATGACCGTTTTTCACACTTACGAACATTGCAGCAATCATTGTCATTAGGGCAAAGAAGCTATGTTACATGACCACCTGGCCACGCCCACCCGGTCACATGAAGCACTGCAGTTGTGACATGAGTGACATTGTTATTAAAAGTGCAAGGACAGGTCAAAAATAACTTTTTCAGCCCTCTGAGTAGTCCCTTGCAGATAGGGACTACCCAGAGGGCTGAAAAAAGTGATTTCTGACAGGTTCTTGCACTTTTGACCAGTCCTCACACTTATGACTGGTCATCATTTATGCTTGTTTGCAGCATTTTGTGCATAGGGACTACTCAGAGGGCTGAAAAAGTTATTTTTGACCTGTCCTCACACTTTTGACCGGTCCGCACACCTACGACTGTCCTCACATTTTACATTTACATTTTGCGCCCTATCTTGTAACCGTGGTGAAGAGAAGCAATTGTGAAATGCTGGTTGCTAAAAATGCTGCAATGGGCATTAATGTTAGGATGGTCATAAGTGCGAGGACTGGTCAGAAATGACATTTTAGCCCTCTGAGAAGTTTCTATGCCCATAGCCACGCCCACCCAGTCACATGACCAGCCAGCCACGCCCACCCGGTCACATGACCAGCTAGCCACACTCCAAAATAAGCCACGCCCACAGAACCGGTTGCTAAAACATTTGAATCCCACCACTGGGTACATATACATATACGTACATACATACATACATACATAAATATCTGTAAAATTCTGTGAGACTAACATAAATCAGATTTAGATCAGTCTTCAGATCCCAGCATTTTTAAACTGCAAGAAACCTTGGTAAGGGGAGGGGGTCAAAGGTTGGAATGTAAGCCGTCAAAGGTCAAGTGGTTATGAGAGAGGCAGCAGCTAAATTGGTGGAATCACAAGTTCTCCACTTTCACCTACAAAGCAAGGCAAGAACGATCAAAGCCAGACTGTAACTTCCAAAGGAATATGTAACTAAGCCGGCTGTATGGATTGAGCTATTTCTACATGGCCATGTGGATTTCACATTTGTCTGTGCTGTCCTATTTGCATGTTACTGTGCACTAAAAATTGGGCCAGAAAGATTTATAGTTGAAATATTTATTTCCACATATGACAAATGGATTTTCACTACATCTAGGTGTTACTAAACATATTTTAAACCGAGCTTTAAATACATGTTAATATATCTTTGGAACTGAGAAATTGGGAAAGTCTAAGGATGGAAAAGTCCAAAGTTTTTAATTTGGTATTGGACTGGGAAAGGAGGAAAATTCATCAGTCATTCCTGAACAGAAGTGAAAGAATGTACTTTTTTTTTAATTGCCTGCACATTTGTTGAAAGGGTATTTCTCTCTACCCCAGCCCTGCTTCCTCCTAGTTCAGCTCTGGTGCTGCAGCTAAACTAGTCAGAAAAACAATACAATGAAGACACCTTGAATAGTAAAACTGAATTCTGATTATCTTATGCAACTTTTTGTAATGTAATGTAAAAATCAGATTTCTGCCTGCTATTTCATACATGCTTCAGGGTAGACACATGACTAGGGTAACACAGTCAGTGCTGTTGTCTCATCTAGATTTAATCCCAGAGATTAATCAATTCTATGCTATAGACAATATATCTGATACTCGGCTAGTAACATGATCAAAGGTGGCCTGAGAACCACTCCAACTTATATGAAGCAGAGGAGCAGAGCAGGCTGGGAGATATTAAAGGCTACATCCTCCCCATGCCCTTTGAGAATGGAGAAAAAACTTTGTTCCCATGAAGGAAGGACAAGATAATAGATTTTCCAGACCCTGCATATCTTACCAGAATGAATGGGGACCAATGTAGGAATATATAGTACAGCAGTGACAAATGTAAAATTGCTTTATATAATTCATACCTGTTTTCTGTATTGTGTTTTTTTTTTAATTCCCCAAAGGGAATGAAGAATCTTCTTCTCCTACAACCAGTTGTTTAACTACCTTTTTCCTTTTTGCAAAATCATGGCATGCCTAAAAACATGCTCAGCATTTATAGCTTTAATTTTTCTTAAAGTTACAGTTGCCGTTCGCCTTCCTCCTTAATCAATGAATAATACCCGCTCCCTGAAATCAAATCAGTGGATGTCATCTCCACCTTTGTTCTATGAGAGAAAGAAGAGCACAGATTTAAGTTCAGTGACAACCTTATAAAATCTTCAGTTAAGGGGGTGAAAATGAGAGATATTCTAAGATGGAACACTATAATTCTGATGAAATGAGTTGTCCTAAGGGTTGTGAACATGGAAGTGGTTCAGAAGATGTTTATTTCATTAATTAGTTAGCATCATTTGTATGCTCATTATTCATAACTACTCTAGATTACAGCTGTTAAAATTGCTACAAAAACATTATACTACCATATTTTCAATGCTGCCCCTTCCCCCTCTCCCCCCTGCTCTGGTGCCTATTGTTACTTTCCAAAGACTTTTTGAGAAAGTATAGTCTTAATACTTTTCAGAATGCTATCAGGGACCACCCTAGCCTTGGGAGAAGATTTCTGGATTTCTTGAATCCTGCCCTCTTAATATGACATGGCAGTCAACCTATAGTAGGCCTTTTTGGGCCACTTATCACCAAATCATAAGTGGCTTGGTTTCTTCTTCTCCTGTAACAATCCATGTGAAAAAGTGAGCATCTTAAACATGGGTAGGCATTTTGATTCTCTCTCATTCTCTCCAAGCAATATAGTCAAGAGCAAGGCTGTAGGATATAGAATAGAATAGAATAGAATTTTTATTGGCCAAATGTGATTGGACACACAAGGAATTTGTCTTGGTACATATTTGGAGAAAACTGGATTGCCTAGCCCCTATCTGGACAGTACTATCTGGACAATAATCAACCTATCTGGGATCCTCCTTTCAGCACACCCTACAATCTGTTAAAAAAAAAAATCGGTTACATTGCATGCTACCCCAAAACATCAATTTCCTGCACAGTTTGCAGTACTTGGTACAAAATTTCTACTTGTCTTTTTCTTATGCATCACTTCCTATTTTCTGTTTCCTCCCCATCCTTCCCACAAATTGACAAATAAATGAAAGAAAATGGAAGAGTCATTGATTCTATTCAGCTGAGGTGGGGTCTGGCCGAGACAATGTGAGTTGCCTAAATCACCCAGTCGGCTTTCATGGCTAACACAGGACTAGAACTTACACTCTCCTGATTTCTAGCCTGATCCCTTTACCATTAAATCAAATTTCCATTCTTCTCTGGTAAAAATTAATCCTTTATACCTAAAAAATATTGTAGAATAGGCTAGGAAGCCTCCACACTAAGTCTTCTCAAATTCTCAGACTAGCTATTCTCATGGTTGCTTGAAAGAAACCCCACTGGTTTCAGGTTGCCTTCTGGCCTCATACAATATCTCAGGTGGTTCTACAACTAAGGCTTATTAGTAGTTTCTGTTTTCAAGATTGCTATAACCTTATGGCTGCCATTTTTATATCAATTTGTTAGGTATAAGATAGCAACTCTGGTTCTGAGCAAGCTGAGTGGAGAAAGAGCCAGCACTTCAAAGCCAAATTTGTGCATTGTTGGGGATGATAGATGTATGAATATGAAATTCCCCTTGTGCTTCTCTCTGTGGAACTGACTCAATAAAGAACACAAGAGTCACTTTTTCATGGAAAGTGATCAGAGGTTGACCAACTGATGAAAAAAGAGAGCAAAAGTCTGTGCAGCACACAGGGGAAGATGGATGGATAAAAGGCAGAGGCAAGAGCAGCAGAGAGGAGAGACTAACAATATAAAGGTACAGAGATAATTCAATAAGAAGGAAGGATGAATGGGCTCCTACAAAAGCAAGGGAAGAAAGATAGAACAAATACTGACTGTCTACACATTTGTTAACACTTATAAATTAGAGAAGATAAAAGAACTTGATGAAAAGATATTTGGGGAAGCTACATCACAGATCCTACCCATCTTATCAATATAATTATCATGGTAACCTTCAGCAGCCAAGGTAATGATGCCCTGTGATAATTTATAAGCACTAGATAATGGACTTTTCCTACTGCTCCATTTTGATACAGTGCTAATGAGGTGAATTGGGGGGCTTTCTGCAGGTAGAGGAATCATGCAATCTGGCTATCTTCAGCACTTTCCCCCCCTACTAAATCTTTGCTGTCAGTCACTTGATGCTGACTGCTGTGTAATTTTGTAGTTTGCTTTCCATTTTCTCCTCACAAGAAAGACTTCTCCATATTTTTCCATATTTCTTCATCATCTTCTCCACAAAGATTGCCAATGGAACTATTTTGCTTGAATCTTACACCAACCTGCAAATGTCAATGCATGTTTGTATTGCTGCAGGAAACAACCATCAGGAAAGTGGGTTTGGAGGGTAGGCAGAGCAATATTACTCCACTCTGGCCATCAATGATTTGAGACCTGCATTTGTGTCTGTCATAGTTTTAAACCTTCCACTGGGCAGCAACCATGACTTAGCTTCACCGATAAAGGAGAATATCTGTAGCTCAGGGTTGAAATGAGGTATCTTTGATGCTCTCTGAGCTTGCTTGTTTTCTTGCAGACATTACCTAGTTACCTAGTTTGTTATCCAAACTAGGTAACATCATCATTGCTCAGCACCCCTCACTTAGCTTCACCTCACCCATATATCCAAGATTAGGTTAATGTCACACCTTCTACAGTAGGCAGAGCTATTAAGTCATTCCACTAATTAATTGTTCTGTCAGGAAATATCTCTTTAATTCAAGGTTGTTTCTCTCTTTCATTAATTTCCATCCATTGTTTCTTGTCTTGCTTTCAGGTGCTTTAGAACATTGATTGACCCCCCCCCTCTTCTTTGTGGCAGCCCCTTAGATATTGGAACACTGCTATCATGTCACATCTAGTCCTTCATGTCATCTCTTTTCATTAAACTAGACATATCCAATTCCTGCAACTGTTCTTCATAAATTTTAGCTTCCAGTCCCCTAATCATCTTTGTTGCTCTTTTCTGCACTCTTTCTAGAGTCTCTTTTTTATATTGTGGCAACCAAAACTGGATGCAATATTCCAAGTGTGATCTTATTAAGGCATTGTAAAATGGTACTAGCACTTCACGTGATCGTGATTCTATCCCTCTGTTAAGGCAGCCTAGGACTGTGTGGATTTTTTTGGCAGCTGCAGCATACTGCTGGCTCACATTTAAGTGATTGTACACTAGGATTCCAAGATCCCTCTCGCAGTAACTAATACTGAGCCAGTTACCACATATACTGTACCTATGCATTTGGTTTTTCTCTTGATAGCTATTTCACAACCATGAAGTTTTTTCTCTTTGGGGGTTTTCTGAAGCCCAAAGTGAAGATTTCTGGAAAGATAGCTCCTACCTTTATGTAGATGATCTATGAAAGGAGAACGACTTTCCTGTCATTATTCCTTCACAGAATAAAATTACTTCGGCCAATTCTGATATTGTAAGATGACTGGAATCCATTTATTAGTGCAAATAGATATGATTGACATTCCAATAATATAGAATTGGCAGCATTTTTGTGGCTGTAGCTGCTACTTTTCCACTTAAAAAAACTTTCTTGGTCCACTGTTTTATCACTTCTCCAGTTCCTTGAGATAAAAGCAGTACAAAAATATAATTCAAAAAGAGGGCTGTGAAAATATTTACAGATCCCTCACATCCTGGACATAAACTGTTTCAACTCCTACCCTCAAAACAACGCTATAGAGCACTGCATACCAGAACAACTAGACACGAACAGTTTTTTCCCGAACGCCATCACTCTGCTAAACAAATAATTCCCTCAACACTGTCAAAGTATTTACTAAATCTGCACTACTATTAATCTTCTCATCGTTCCCATCACCCATCTCCTTCCACTTATGACTGTAACTTTGTTGCTTGTATCCTTACGATTTATACTGATATTTATTGTTTCCTGATTGCTTATTTGTAGCCTATGACTATCATTAAGTGTTGTACTTTATGATTCTTGATGAAGGTATCTTTTCTTTTATGTACACTGAGAGCATATTCACCAAGACAAATTCCTTGTGTGTCCAATCACATTTGGCCAATAAAAATTCTATTCTATTCTATTCTATTCTATTCTATTCTATTCTATTCTATTCTATTCTATTCTATTCTATTCTATTCTAGCAAAACCTCATTGAATACAACGTTCAATTATATTTATTTTAAACATAATCATTTTCACCTCACCATCAGAATCCCAGTTCGAAGGGTTCTGGGCAATAGCCAGGGATGACACACTACCAAAAAAAGGCAGCACTTCTTATGTTTTTACTGGCATGCTTTTGGGTGCATGCATGGATAGATGGGTGTATGGTTTTAGGAGTTCATTAAGGAATTAAAGCTCAGTAGAGGAATAGGGATTGCAGTCCCATTTGAAAAAGATAAAAATGCAGAATGAACTGGCTAGCTCTCATAATTTGAACAGACAAGGAGCTTGAAGAATGTGGTTCAGGTTTCAGGGTTCAGAGGGATTTGTTATTACCTGCCGCAGGTACATGTAATTTCTCCTAATTAGACCCATCAATCAATTTTGCTTCCAAAAGAAAAATGAACTTGGAGGTCTTGCACAACCTTTGTTGAAACATAAAAGAAAAACACCAGATCTTTTTTCATTAATTTCCTTTTTAAGTTCTGTTATTTTACTGTAATAAACAAAGGCAGACCTGGATATAAGACTTGAATCTGTTCAAGGATATACAGTAGTTAATTAACATGGGTGTATTGATAATTGAAAAAAAGGATTCTAGCAAGTTAATAATTTGTTCTCTCTCTCTCTCTCTCTCTCTCTCTCTCTCTCTCTCTCTCTCTCTCTCTCTCTCTCTCTCCCTCCCTCCCTCCCTCCCTCCCTCCCTCCTGCCTTCTAAAAGACACATATACAGGTTAGGGCTCTGGTGTACAGGTTTCTCTTTCTTTCTGACCCACCAAAAAACCTAACAGATAGTAAGAGATACTGAGTGATTTTCTTTCTGTCAGTAATACACTATTTTTCTTCTCTTAATCATATGCCTCTTTATTTTTATTGGAATGTGTTGTACATGGGGCTGCGCTTGAAGAATATGCAAAAGCAGTGCACGGGCAAGTTATATGTGCCCCTAAAATTGTTACAACCCTGCTCTGTGAGCTGCATTGGTTGCCAGTGTGCTTCCAGGTCCAATTCAAGATACTGGTTTTGAACTTTAAAACCTTATAAGGCATGGGGCTGGGTTGTCTGAGGGACCACCTCTCCCTGATTATGTCTGTTCATCTCACTAAATCTGGCACAGAAGGCATGCTTTGGATCCCTTCTATTATAGAGTTACACTTGATGGGTCCCAGGAGGTGGATCTTCTCTACTGTGGCATCTACCTTATGGAACATGCTCCCCCTGAAAGTGAGGTGGCTCCACCCCTTTTAACATTGAAGAAATCTCTCAAGACCTGGCTATGCTGTCAAGCTTGGGGATCCCAGGGGAACTTACTTAGTCATCATCATCATCCTCTCTGCTTCTATGTTTTTATATAGGTTTTAATTAACACTGTTTTTGTATATTTATTGTTTTCTTTTTAATTTACTATTCTAGGCCACCCAAAGTCACACTTTTGGGAGATGAATGGCCATCTAAATATGATAGATAGACAGACAGACAGATAGATAGATAATGCTCCTGCATTTAGTTTTATTTTAATAAATCTCAGATATCAACCTGGGGATCAATCCTATCTATAGAACCAGGTGTTCAAATCAGATGGAATTTCTTCTGCAAAGGTGTTAAGAAAACATTACAGTATTAAAAGTATAAAAAATGGTACATTTGCAGGCAATGAAATACTGGAAATTTATATGGCTGCTTCTTCTTCAGTGTTTTTCTTTCCCATAAAAAATGAACCTGTTCCATTTGGGGCTTGAGTCATATATTAAAATATTTCTCCCCTCTTCCAAAATAGATTAGTGAATGTCAGATAAGAACAAGAAAAAATGTCCTCTTTTGCTCTTCATTGAATCCAATTTAGGAATTAGAAGTTTTCAGGTTGACATTTGAGCATAAACAGAAAATCATGTGAAACTTTCTGCTCAACGCAAGATGCTCAAGAGGAAATGTGTGTAAGACAAGATGCTGTTGGCCCATATGGGGAAAAAAAAAGAATAGGCAGGAATGCTTTTATTAGTCTCTTTTCAGGTTGTGTCAGTTTTGTGTTAATGAGTTGATTCTATTATGCTTCTGCATTAATGTGGATTTTTAATGTCCTGTTTAGAAAGTATGATGATAAACTCCAAATAACATTTTCTACATAAACTTTGTGTTGCACAAGATTTTCTGGGAAATATGTTAAAATACATTTTAAAATATGGAATCGACAACAAAGAATATGCAAATAAAACTCTGTACAACTTGAAGTTTATGCAGAGGAAATTACTGGGAGAGGTTCATTGCATTTTGAAAAAAATACCCCAGAATTGCAAAGGGAGAGAAGGGAGAGAATGTTGAGAAAGAAGTTCATTTAACTTTTCAATTGTTGTAGACAAATTCAGGCCCTGAAAAAGGTTTACTTAGCATAGAAGGTCTCTTTTTCAGGGGTTTCTAATTGCTTTTCTAAGAAGACAGCTGAATCTTGATGATGGTTATACAACTGAAGGGAGAAAGTCAGGAAAGCTTTCAAAAATCAAGGAATGGAAATAGAACAAGGATCTTTCTTAAAGTGTGCTAGATAGGAGAAATCCAAATAATCGCCTCCCCTCTTTCTTCTTTCTTCTTTCTTCTTTCTTCTTTCTTTTCCCCTTATATTCTGCTAAAATCAGTAGGAAAGGTTTAGTTAGGTTTAAGTATAGACCTACTGGTTTGAATGGGGAGATAGTCTTCAACAGACTAGATCAAGCCCTACATTTTTTCACCAACTTTTACTCCATCCTATTTGGTTCAGGTTGCTCTTCTGCTTCACAATTTTTCTTTCATGGAGTATAATTGTTGCACTCTGGAACGCTTCTGGTTTTCTTTTTTTCCCATCCCTACAGCCAGCACCTTGGCTTCTGTATTAATGATTGATGAAGTCAAGTTGGCCAAGGCTGGGTTGGGTCAGGGCAACATTGTACTGCAGTGTGTTCATGTGGTGTTCAGCTCCTGTTGCTATATTAAGCTGCCTATGCTACTCGTAAAATCCAGAAAATCTCATTTTTGAAAAATAACACAGCACTAAGAAGGTCAGCAGGCTTGGACAAAAATAGCAGCAATTTGTTGACTACAAGTGCCAGTATGACAATATTCTAAGAAGGAAAACTTACAAACTGCAGTTTAGTAATTAGAGGAATATGAATGAGAGCACATATGGTTATAGGTATATTTGGCTAAGAGCTGAATTATTTGTTTGCTATTTTTTGCAGTCAAGAGATGACAGCGACCTACAGTTTTGGATAAATATCTTGAAAAAGCAAGTTAAAAATATATTGGTGCTTAAAACTTTGTGAACCCTTTTGAATTTCCAATATTTCTGCATAAACATGACCTAATTCATGGCCATTCTCCACAACTAGTCATAAATGTAGCTGAAGAGAACCCAGGTAAACAAATGTGTGTGCTATTCTGTGTGTGGTATTTATATGGTGCCTGTTGTATGTGGCTTTTTAGATGCTGATTGGGGTGTGTTGATGGCTGGTTCCAGCACTAGTCCAAAAACTTGGAAGACAAAATCTCTGGTCCCAGTGACCGATTCAGATTGGATCCAGCAGCGTTATCCTGGGACACATATATTTGCTTTTGTTCATAGGTATCATGGTCTGTAGACAGCCCTGTGACAGATCAATCAGTCATCTGGCACATTATTAAAAAGATTCACATAGTGATACTTAGCAACTTCATCTAGTTCCTCATTTGAGTGGAATGGATTCCCTAAAAGTTAGCCATAATTATTTGCAATTTGTACAATTTTTGTAAATTGTATTGTAAGGATTGGGTTCAGAAAGACTTCCATCAATATAGAAAGTTTGAATGCTGTATTTTATCTGGGTATCTACATTTTTATGTGGGAAACTATATATAATTATATAATTAATCAATTATAATTATATAATTGAAGATAGCAATGTTTATCATGAACTACACTGCAATTTACTTATATTTTTATATTGTTATTCATGTATACGATATAATGCAGGAAGGTGGAAATAAGCGTGGCAATAAATGAACAGGTTTTGTTATAACCCAGTGTAGATGAATGACAGGTTTAGCTGGGGACAGAGAGTTTTGGCAAGAGAGAAATTAATTCATATTGATTCTATGGTAGGTGGCCATGTGAATCAAATTGATGTGACAAGAACAAGTATTTCATGTATTGTAAACCTAGCCAAAACAAGACCATATAAATATTCACCAGTATCAAAATAGAATTTCCCAGTTTTCCCGAATTGTTTTGGAAAAATATTTGTAGATGAACTATGTAGATTTTGTTTACTACTATTATACTGAATCACATAGACCTTGATCCTGCTGCATTTCTTAGGGTTTTATTTATTTACTCCATGCTTTTTGGCATCAACACGATTTACAGTGAGCAATTATAATGTGTTGAAGATAGCCACATTTTGGGTTAATTGTAGCAGATTCAGATAATGAAAAGTGGGTACTAAATTTATGTCTGAAATCAGCAGGGGAAGATGGAAATAAGTGAATGATTCATATGGGCATGAGCTACAATTATTTTTAGGGTAGACTTGCATATTACCGAAACATTAACTTTATAGTTTTTTGGCTGCTGATAGGTTACGTATATTATCATTAGACATCCAAGTACCTTCTGAGATATGCAACATTTTCTATTGGGTAAAACTGATGTCCCAGTGATGCTCTCACAGTGGGGACAAGGTATACAATCAAGGAAATTGTACTCATAATCATGAAAATTCATGATTATGAAATTTCATAATCGTGAAAATTCATTCATAATCATGAAAATCCTCATGCCTTCTGTGCTGAACAAACATAAATACTGGATAGACAAGGTTGCCTTTATAAATTGTTTAGAAATTATATACTTATTTATTTAGAAAATGTATAAGGCCACCCATCTTAAATACATAAATCTGGGAAATGAATACAAAACACATTAAAACCTGAAGACCTTAAAATAACACAGTGCAAAGACAAAACAAAATGAGCAAATAAACCCAAGATAAACAAAAGCAACTTGTTTGGGCAAATGGTCAATAATTATCCACTTATGTTCATCTTCCCTCAGCTTTAGCTAAATTCAAACTAAATATGTTTCATTACACAATTACTATTTTAAAATATTATGCTTAAATATTTCCTTAAATATTGCGCTTATTGGTAAATTCTGATAATTGGAAAGGGGTTGTTTTCAGGTGTTCCTTACATGGAGTGTTTCTCTATGGAGACTAGTTTTATTACTGGAAATCTGAAATCTTTGGGGAATAACTGAGGATGTTGTAAGTTGATCAGGCCATCTAAGTAATCACTGGTTTTATGTAAATCTACAGAATCTCACTGGGCTCTGTTTATGGCCCCTATGAAAATAATGGTCAATAGATGTTGAACAAAATACAGGAGGTTTGAAGACTGATTTTCACTCGCCTTTGGTAAGATCTAAACTCAAAAAAGTGGCACATATTTTTAATATTGCTCCCTGGGTATCCTTGGAGCTAGGCACACATTGCCGTTTGCAAGATTCACATTCTTTGCGTCAGTAAGAGAAATCTCTTGTGCATTAAAATGGTTGTTTATTACATTTCTCTTGGAAACATTAGATCTGTTTACAATGAAATTGGACTTGAATTGTATCCTGAGAATTTTAACTCCTGCAGTGTGCTAGAATGCACTGAACAATCAAGGCAAAGGTCATACATTGAGAGATTATTTTCCTCCTATGAAGTTCTGAAAAGCTTCAAGGAGCACTGGGAATCCCCAACTTTACTTTTTACTTACCTATCTGTGTCTCAGGGGTAGGGGGAGTGTATGATGGATCATATAAGTGAAAAATAAATCCAATCAACACACCCCTTAAAAGAAGCTAACAATCTTAGTTGAGTTTTTGTTGAAGCATAACAAACACTTTAATTTTATGAGTGTTTGACCATAGAAAAAAGGTACAGTAAAGGAGATGAAAGAGATATAACAAGGCATCTTACAACAAAGAAAAACAGCACACTGTAAACTGTTTCACATGTTATTATTTAAAATTCATGGATGTTAGCCATTTATAGAATCACACTTTTATAAATATGTGAAGCTGTCATACAATAATCACACAGATAGAAACTTTATTTCGGTCATTGACCATTAAGGAACGTTCAGTAGAATGAACAAAGCAAAATTACAACAATAACTATTGGCAACCATTTGTGGGCGAAGCTTACACATTACAGAGTTATTTTTGACAAATAGATTTATCTTGGTTAATTGAATCATACAGTAGGTCTTTCTTGTTTAAATATCAATGGTGGATTAACTGTTATTTTTTCTATTTTAAATATGATATAGCTTTTATAGCTTTAAAAATGATATACTGGGATCACTTATAATAAAGAATTAGCATTTCTTCTTAAGTACAGCCTAGCAGCCTGATGGAGCTAAGGAAGCTTGCATTCAACTTCTTGAGGACAAGAAAAGATTTGGTACATTATGTTTTTCAAGGGTACAGTGTGTTGTATACAGGGGCGGGTTTCAAAACCCGTTGCTACAGGTTCGCTCGTGGTGCACTCGCACTCACGACACTTCTGTGCATGTGCAGAAGTGTCCAGGTGGGTGGGTGGAGCCTCCTGCCGCTGCCACTACCGATTCGCCCGATCTGGGGCAAACCGGTAGCAACCCACCACTGGTTGTATATAGGATTGCGAAGACACTGTTGCTATCAAACCTGTTTTACAAGCACTTCATACATTTGATTTAAGTTGCTTATTCAGACAGTTTGTTAAACCTCTTAGCTTAGCCTGATTGAAAACAATTTTTGAGGTTTTCTTTCCTAGCGACAGTATGTCCTTGAAAACCTTTTAAAATGGGCATATTAGAGTCTGAATCTTGAATATCGTACATGCATAGTATGCATGTCCTGCTACTTTTCCAGCAAAAATTGTTATCACTTAGAACCAATAAAAAGTTGCCTGGCCCCATCAATAAATTTGTCATCCTGTGTAATTTTTCCTGAAGCATTCATATTTCTAATTTATTGGTTCTACTCAATAGCACAGGCACCATATGGCTAATACCACCTGCAGCTTTGTATTCCTTATTCCTTATTCCTCAGACTAGCTATGGCTAACATTACAAATGCAAGATGTGAAGGGCAATAAGTTCATGAATTAAAATTTCATTGCTATTGAGTACATTCACCGTCCATCTGAGAATGAATTTTTGCCCTTTTCAACAAGATAGAAGTCTAGTATCCATTGTGGCGACAGTTGTATTCATGAAGTTCATTCATCGAGACTGAAGGGGTATTCCACTGAGTCCTGATGAAAGCCAGCAGAAAAATCTTTGGCATTTACCTGAATGTGAAGGATTTGTTTCACCAGATTATGTCTTGCAAGTTGTGGCTTGTGGCCTTGTAAGTGTTTTTCTTAATA
This sequence comes from Ahaetulla prasina, assembly GCF_028640845.1. NCBI lineage: Eukaryota > Metazoa > Chordata > Lepidosauria > Squamata > Colubridae > Ahaetulla > Ahaetulla prasina. Next base: position 121,381,987 of record NC_080541.1, read on the forward strand.
CTGTGCAGAAGACACACACAAAGACTGTTTGTTTTTCCAACAAAAATGTTTTATTTTACAAAATTAAACTCTTATCTAATGCTATTCTCTTCTTATTAATATAAATTTACCATTGTTCTATCTTTACTGCATCCTTATTTAATCTATAGATTTCTATCTCTGTGTTTGATTTCTATGTTCCTATTCCTATGTTAGCAATATGTTTTCTTATCTTAATCATTTCGTCTTTAAATCTTTCCTTTTCCCCAGGGTTCCAACTCTTGTATGCAATCTCTAATATTGTAGACTATCCAGACATAGAGAATAAAAGTCTTGCATGAAAAAGAGACTTTCCCTTACTCCTGAGGGAAGAAATGATGGTATCAGGATAAAACTGATCATTTGGAAGATTGGAGTGCAGTTTCAGATCTGAACTGGAATGTATCTTCCCCGGTGAGACCAAATATTGGATTGAAATGTCATAGCCTTCAAGATCTAAATCAGTTTCTTTTCCAATATGATTGATAGCTGTCCTGTAATGTTAAGGATATGAGAAATCTTAGGAGAAAGGAATGGGAAAGAATCCGAGATGGCGATCCTTACATAGTTTCAAGGAGAACCAGTCCAGATCCCAAGGATAATAAATAGCAACAAACCAAGAAATCTGGAATATAGCTCTTACAATTTTAAATTACTACAGGTAACTTCAACTTATGACTGTAATTAAGTCTAGACTTACAGTTGTAAATCATTGCGATGATTAAGCAGGTCACCATACAATCATGCCCAATTCTATCTTTTTAGCAATTGTCGGTAAGCAAATGCTGCAGCTAGTAGCAAACACCATAGTTATTAAGCTAACAGAGTGATCATTAAGTAAATCTGTTTTATCAAATGGACAATTTTTTGTCAGAAAGCAGAAGTAAACACCAGAAACCGGCAATTTTTTTTAATCTAAAATTATGAGACTGTAAAATGCTGCAATGGCTGTAAATGCAAGCCAGTTGCCAAGTGCCCAAAATACAATCACATGATTGCGGGGATTGTAGCTGTTGGAACTTCAAAATCAAGGTTTAATACCTTTTGGGAGCATCCCTTGTAACTTCAAACAGTTGCTAAGCAACTGGTTGCTAAATGAGGACTACTGTAGTTGTATATAAATTGTATATACAATTTATATTGTATATTGTATATTAATTGTATATAAATAAATAATGAACTGTAGAACTATATAGGTCCCATAAGGCAAGAAACTCATCACTTTAGCTTTGCAGATAATAATAGTGGTACAGATATCATTGGCAATTGTTGCCAACAAAACACAGAATTGTATTAGCAACTTTATGTCTCCATCAGTGATGACTTTTTTTCCCTGTTCCTTCCTGGAGGTAGACGCTTGGAAAATAATTCTTAGGTATTTAAAGACCATAGTTTGTTTCACGTGATTGTTATTTGTTTTTCAGCAATGAAAAACAACCTTGCCTCTTGTCTTTGTAATTTTTTTCAATAATACATTTCCAAATGAATATATTCAGTATTTGACCTTTTATTGCTGCTGACCAAATGAATAAATTTAAAAAATGGGAAAATTTTTAATTAAATAACTAATTTACACCTTCAGATGCTGCTAATTTCTATCTGTAATTAGCCCCTCAATTCTCTGAGTTCTTGTTCACCATAGCAGTTCCTCAAAAGCTTTCCCTATGTGGTAGAGAAGCAGCCTGGAAAAGCCGCTGTATGAATGGCACAGACCATTACCAGGAGGTACTTTTTGCAGACTCAGGGGCAAAAGTGAAATGTAGGCAGGTTGCAGAATCATGTAAAAATTAAGTTAGCTAATGAAATAAAATAGCTTAGAATTAAATCTTGCATGGAGGGGACTTCTGCACCTCTAAACCTACCGACCTCTATAACAATATTTCTCAAACTTGGCAACTTTATGATGTGTGCACTTCAACGCTCAGAACTGAATGGGGAATTCTGGGAGTTTAAAGTCCACTAACCTTAAAGTTGCCAAGTCTGAAAAATACTGCTCTAGGGATATAGATACAGGAATTTAGCAGAGGAGCTTTGCACTTGTTTCCTTAGCTAGCCTTGATGATGTTACCTAGTTTGGGTAATGAAACGTCTGCAAGAAAACAAGCAATCTCAGAGAGCACCAAGGACCCCTCACTTGTTTCCTTGTCCAAAGCACTTATATTCTCAGAACCTTTCCCCCCTTACTCTCAGTTCAGTCTTTTTTCTCTTTTGACCTTTGCGGTTCAGGTATTCTCCTGATTCAATTTCCATATGACTCTTACCCAGTGGTGGGTTTCAATTTTTTTTACTACCGGTTCTGTGGGTGTGGCTTGGTGGGTGTGGCTTGGTGGGTGTGGCAGGGGAAGAATACTGCAAAATCCCCATTTCCTCCCAATCAGATGGGACTTGGGAGGCAGAGAATAGATGGGGGTGGGGCCAGTCAGAATTTTTATTATTGGTTCTCCAAACTACTCCAAATTTCTGCTACTGGTTCTCCAGAACTGGTCAGAACCTGCTGAAACCCACCTCTGCTCTTAACTGCAAACAGACTTCGGTATCCCATGCAACCACTATTAACTTGCTTTATTTTTCATTCGCGTAAGCAGCAGCATCAAAACAACTTTCTGATAAAAAGTTATATTCCTAACATTAATGTTTATCTCTCTGTATGCATTGTTTCTGCTGTCTGACAAAGGGCTATGGGCCCAAAGAGATACATATAAAGAAGGAGAAATATGTGATTTTGTTCTAAAAAAGTGCTTGCCAATCTGCAAAGCAGGCAAATTTATCAGGTATGATGGTCATCTATGATCTAGCAAAGAAAGTAGACTCTATTCAGATACTGAATGACAGAGTTAATACAAGATCATCCCTTCCGGTGAAGAATGGGATTCTGCAAACAGAGAAGCCGTAAAATATTTTAAGTCAAAATATCAATCAAAATTTAAGTGATTCACTACAGATTCACAATGAGGACATGAATTCAAAGATGCTTGGAACAGATTACAAGGCTTATTTTAGCAAATGGCTTTTCAAATATGTTTACCATTACAAGTATATAACAAAAACCTAAAGCTGAAATTGAATTGTCAGCTCAAATAGGTTTCTTTTTGGAAATGTTAAAGCAATCCGAAAGCCAAAATGTAACTTTACCAGAAGTAGCTGAAAGAGTTGAATTCTTAACAAAACATGAGATGATTATTAGTATTCTTTAAATAAAAGATAACTTAAGTTTTCTTCAAGAACATTTACAGTACTAGAATATAATCTCAGAAAGCAAGCAGAAAATGAAATAGACCAAGGAGGAATAGGTTTCGAAAGTTGAAAAATAAATAAATTTCAAATTAGCAGGCAGATAATGCTTCTCTTTCAGACCTAATTTACATCTGAAAGAAAGCTGCCTAGAGTTGTCAAACTGCTGGAAGGATTAAATGCAAGAGGCAAATGCCAGAGAATCAGTCACCGACAAGGCAAGTGATGACAAAAGAAAAAAGAAAAAAGAAGGAGGTTGGAGAGCAAAGCCAAACCACCTCTTGATAGAGAGAGAAACTGTGGAATACATTTTAATAAAAGTCAAAAGAGTCAAATTCATCTGTACAGTGATGCAACCGCCCAGTATTTCAACATTTATTCTGCTGAATTAATTAGGAGTTTTAAAGTACCTGCATACCTTGCAGATGGAGAAACTATAGAAGCAGAGGGAACAGAAAAAGGACCTTCCATTTGTAAAATTTGTGAGAAACAAATGTAAGAAATATTTAGTCATGATGTCTATTTTGCACCATGGTTGGAAATCAGTTTTCTGAGTGTTAGATTACACTCAGGCATGTATATAAATCTACTGTTTGTTTTTTCCTGACAGCCAATTTCTCCTAAAAGGAACACTGGGATAGAATTTTCTATATTAAGTACAACATACATCTGAGAAATCATGCAGTATAAAAAATTGTTTGTAACAATAACCACATGAAACACCGGCACAGGAGATTAGGGCACAGAAATATGGACCGTTAAAGGCAGGACTAAGGAACTGAAAATAAAACCTTATAAATCTGAAGAAGAAAAAATACATTAAAACAAATGTGTTAAGACAAATGTGACTTGGACCATTTACTGTTTCTTGGTAATTAGTAGAAATACATAGGATTCATTCAGATTGATGTGTATTTTTAACCTTATTTCCTGAAATTTATTGATGATTTTTTTAAAAACACTTTTAATGGAAAAGAAGATGTTTTGGAAAAGCTATAAGAATACGTTATAAGAATGAATAAAACAAGGGATGCACAATTCTTGATCCTGCCACAGTGGACTGTAAATATAAAGATGGTAGATTATTTTGATGAATGACGATAGCCAAACAGTAGAAAACTAAGGCTTTAGAGATTCCAGTTACGGAAGCAATGGAGCAGCATCCAAGCCGGAAGAATGATCTTTGTTTCTTGAGAATAAGATTCAGAAATAACTGCACAACAAGTAGAATCAGAGAGCTTCAACAAGCAGTAAGATGCTAAAGACTTATACTATTTACCAAAGACTAATGAAGGAGAATATTTGTAGCTCAGGGTTGACATGAGGAATCCTTGGTACTCTCTGAGTGCACTGGTGTTTTTTTGCAAATGTTTCATTATCCAAGATAGTTAACATCATCATTGCTAGTCACTGATGATGTTACCTAGTTTGGGTAATGAAACATCTGCAAGAAAACAAGCATGCTCAGATTGTACCAAGGATTCCTCATTTATCAAAGAAGATAAGGAAATAAGTCCTTCCACAAAACAACAAATAGAAGGGCTGCAACACACTGACATAGACAAGTGGCTACAACTAGCTAAAGACTGAATCTCTACACAAGAATAAAATACAAATTCTCAAATGTATAAAAGAATATCAAACCAGTGTTGGAAGTATGAAAGAGAACACTTGTACATGGCGGACCTATAAAAAAAAGAAAGAAATTTTGGGTACAAATCCAATGACAATGAAACTAGAATTGTATCTATTGGGTCTCCTGGACACTGAATTAGAAAAGAAATATGGGAATTCATACTTGCATATATGGCAAAATTACTGTATGCACAAAGATGAAAGAAATAACCAGAAAGCAAAATCAATCAATCAAGCAATCAAGCAATCTTATGACAGTGGCAAAGTTGACCAGTTTGATCAGACCTTTTTGAAAGACTGGCAACTTTATATTAGATGGACTTTTATATTATATGGACTTTTTGTTGAAAGAAGAAAATATTGTAGGTTCTTTATTACTGGAGCTTTTCAAAAATAAAGTTTGAGCAAACATGACGAAAGACTCCTGTCCTGGGTAGGGGGTTGGACTAGAAGATTTCCAAGGTCCCTTTCAGCCCTATGATTCTATAGTTTATGGATCTGGATATTAAAAAAGATTAAAAGGGAAAGGGAAGGGAATTAAAAAGTAATAGGACAGAGATAAAACAACTGGATGAAACCGCTCTTTAACTTAAAAACTGGATTGAAAGAGTAGGAAGAGGAAGAAGGAGAAAATAACAGATCTCACAGAATGCTTTGGACTGATAAAAGCCAGTGAAGTACAGATGCCAATAGAGATACATTTCTTTAAAGACCAAAGATCAGCACGCTTCTACCAGACAACACTATAGATAAGGACAGCAATAAATAAAATCCTGTATATATCAACAGTTATTAGTCCAGACATGTCAGCATTAGGAATACTATGTAGGAAGGTGGATGTACCAACAAAGACTGACTGAGTTATAGCCAAGAGAATACAGATATATCTAAAGGAAACTGCAGATCTAAAATTAATGCTACCTGTAGACAATAATCCTCAATTACTGGGTTATAAGGATACAAACTGAACTGAAGAGGATGTAAAATCAATCAGTAGAAACATTTATCTATCTATCTATCTATCTATCTATCTATCTATCTATCTATCTATCTATCTATCTATCTATCTATCTATCTATCTATCTATTTGTATTCCGCCTTTATTACAAATAACACAAGGTGGTGAACATATCCAACAGACCTTCTTCCTCCTATTTCCCACACGACATCAACTTTTATGAAGTGAGCTGGCTGAAAGAGAGTGACTGGCTCAAGGTCACCCAGCTGGTTTTCATGGCCAAGGCAGGACTTGAACTCATGGTCTTGTTTTCTAGCCCAGTGCTTTAAGCACTAGACCAAACTGGCTCTACATTTCACTTCCCTTGATGGGAGTAAGAGTAAGAGTCTAGAATCAATGCAGAGAATGGCAGGTTGTTGTTGGATGATTTTCTGCTCTAAACTTTAATCAGTTGCTTCATCTATGTTTCCTTTGTGGCATGCTCCATTCTACCTGTTTTTCCAACTGAGTATCTTTGTCTCATCCCATTCAGATTCTCAGATTCTGGTTCTTACACATCAGACTGTGACTATCACGGAATCCAACAATACAACCTGGGAGGACTCAAGTGATGTGTTACTCTCATGTTTATCCAAAAATTGAGAAATTCTGCTTACTAGACATTTTCTAAGGGCTCAGTGGAGCAGAATGAATGGTGGAACCAGAATTCAAAATTAATTCAAAATTAATTGAGCCCAGAATAAATAAGGCATAAGTAAACTAACAAAAGAGTTATATGATCTGAAGAGAAACCAGAGCTTCAAGTGGCTTCAAAATAAATAAACAGAAAACAAAATGCTCATCAAGAATATAGCTTTTTAGGCTTATGAAATATTGACAAAAAAGTCAGGTTTCAAGGTGGAAAAAAGGTGAAATATCTTGGGTTTACCTCGACAAATACAAATTCTAAATTATTTCAAAATTTCAGTTTGTGGAATGACAAAAGACTTATTAAGATGGGGTAATTTGCAATTATCCTTATTGGTTGAATTTTTGTAATTAAGATGAATGTTTTAACAAAGATGTTATTTTTATTTCAGACTTTATTGATATTTAGAATTGACACTCCATTTAAACAATGGCAAAGGGATATTTCCAAGTTCATATGACAAAGAACCCCGCCCCCACCAGGAATTAGATATAAACTACTGCAAGATGCTAAAGAAACAGGAGGTTTGGAGTTACCAGATTTGAAATGTACTTTGATGTCTGTTTTTTTGTCTCAGTGAAAGAGTGGGTGACTATCAAAAACAATAGGTATGGTATCTACTTATGAATGAAAACAGGAGTAGATATATTGTACATTAGAAATCACTTTTCTTGGACACTGAGTGTAAAATAGGCTCATAATTTTATGGCTTGAAAAATGACCTTTCTTTTTGAGAGCCCATAATAGGTGTGTGATGGAGTGGAAAGGGAGCAGCAATATTTCCTGTATAGATTTACATGACATTTCAGGCTGACAGCCCTTTGTTTTATGGAATGCTTATTTTTTTTTTAAACAGGGGGATATTCTTTAAAGGGTTAAATAGTATACATTAATAATAGTAATATTATAATACATTATAATAGTATACATTAATAATAGTATTGGCTGTACATTACACAAAAGCAATACTCTGTTATCAGAATTTTTTTCTCTTTCAGTCAGGAAAGACCCAAAGATACAGATTATAATTATGACCAGCCTGGTTGCAATTATCCTTCTTGGGTAGAAGTACACAGTAAGAAGAGATCTTTCCCTCAAAGTGTGTGTTTGTGTGTGTGTATCTATATTTATATCACTGATTTAAAATGAGAAGCAGTGTTGATTCTTGTGGCTGATTTGCACATTCTTTTCTGATATCTCAGTAAAAAGGTACAAAATAATTGTTGTGTTGCTGATTTCACACTATTAAGGCTTCTTAGGGTAGGCACTAACAGAGTGATTGTGTTTATGGAGTTGCCATATCAGGAAAGGGCAAAGTTTAAGAACAAAAAAGTGAATTTGTTCTCAGTGGTTTAGGAACAGATTTTTAAGAGATCAGAAAAATGAAAATGTTTTTGTTCCTTTTTTTAAAGTTAGGGGACTGCCAAATGTTCAGTACAGTAAGTGGCTAAGTCGCTAATGCAGACCTTCCATGTGATTGTGACTGGCCAAGGGAATAGACTCTATTTCTAAGCAGAATTCCATTCCTGCTTTCTGACAACAAAATAGTGACTTGATTACACAGAAACATCTTTCTGTCCTGAAATTGTTCATGTCAGGATTTAGGAATTCGGGCTCTGCCAAGCAGTCTCCAAAATCTGTTCTTGCTGATTTTGAGCTAGGTTGGCTACAAACTTGAGGGCCAAAGCATCTGAATGCCATATTCCCCTTGACTGAAAGCAAATCCCATTGGCTTAATTATTAAATTTACTGCTGTGATGGTAGCTATGTGTATTGTCACTTTTATAATATATTCTTCCTGGTATTATTGAATTTTGCACCAGTTCAATAAAACTCTGTTTATTCCCATAAGACGGAAGTCAGCGGCTTAATAACAAAGGTTCTGGATGATTTAATTTCATTGGTGCTATAGCAGGTAAGAGAACTCAGCTCTTGATACCAATATTCAAAATAGCTTGTTGGCTTGCTCTTCTGTGAATCATTTCTACATTTCCAAGAATAAATAAACCTTCAGTGAGGTTATTAATTTCTGAGTGGCATTATCCAAATTTATGTCAGCATTTGTTTAGCCCCTAATAAATGACTTCACTGCTTTCATGGATGCATAGCTGCAGATAGTGAAATATAAATTTAATTAACAAATTAAGCTCATTGCATTGCTTTCATGCCCCCAACATGGCCTCATCTCCTCACCAGACCTCCACCGATACAGCCCAAAAGATGGATTTAGGTATACTGGCATTGAATAAACACCAGACCTCCCTCCCCAGATATGGATGAAAACTCTAAGAAATCAGTAATCTGTTCCCATCAGGCTTGCTGCATAACTGCCCTTCCCTGTCCCCTGCAATGCCATGCCTGTAGAAGAGAATATTTGCAGCTTGGTTGTTTGATTGCAGACATTTCGTTGACAGACTAAGTAACATCTTCAGTGGTAGGAGGAGTGGGGTTAATAAACAGAGAGCAAACATCACCAAGGACTCTGGAGTATCATGCTCTGCTTGTTGGGTGGCAGCAGTCAGGGAAAGGAGGACTGTCAGGGTGGGAATAGGAAGAAATGAGAAAGAGGTGCATGAGGGATGGTAGTTTGAATAATGAAATACCATTGCCCACACATGTGTGTATACTTAAAGTGAAATCTTTTAAGTATCTTAGATGGGCTCTTTGCAATGTTGCAATCCTCCAAGGAGACAGAGAATAAAGAAGGAAGAGAGATGAGGAAGAGAAACTCCAAATCCACCCATACCATGGAGTCCTTTGAATAAAATTAAAGCGAAGGCAGCTAAGACTGGTTTGGACTGATGGAGTCCAGGTGACACCCACATGCTGCTGGGCTTCATCCTCTCCTCTACCTTCCACATAGTATCTGCAAAGGAGGAAAGTGTTGTTGGGAGTGCATGAGAGATTGAAATTGGTGGAACATGGAGGAAATTGCTGTCTCTGGAATGAAAGGAAGATCTGCCTTTCTCCTGGGGAAAAGGAGGGAATGTTTGAAATTATAGAAAGTTCTTCACAAAAGTTCTACCTCCCAAAGTTGCTATTCCTATGGGTAGAACTTTCCTAGATTCCATAAGGTCAGACAGGAGAGGCATGCTCTGGGCTCCATCATCTAGCAACATCCAGGAAGCAGACCTTTTCTTTCATACCACTACTTTCATGTCATGCCTTCCCCCCATCTCCACCTTATCCCCTAATTCATTTGGTTCTGACCCTGCTACAATTTCAGAAGACTTTAAAAACATGAGTCACATGGAACAATACTTATTTAACCTTAGGTGAGCCACCCAGATTTGCTACTGCAAGATAGGCAACCATAGACAACTGAATAAATATTTTGAAAATGTATTTAAAAGTCCATCCATAATTTATTAGCTCCAGCTAATCTTGCAGGATTTGCCTTCCCAAGATTTGCTGGTCCTGGGAAGCAATAGATTGTGACTTGGCTGTCACTGCTGAAACTATCCAATAGTCAACTATATATGGCAACGGCAAAGACTGCACTCGTTGCCAAGGCATGGCTAGATTGGACTATAGCTAGCATTTCCATATCATACTTCCTTGTCTCAGGGTGTGTTGCTGAGTGGATGAACTTAGAGCCTCTGTACTTTATACTGTACTTACTGTATGTGCATGTAAGACACTTGACCATGCTATGGACAATCGTAAAGTACAGATAGACAGAGGTAGGAGACAGACAATGATATGGCAGTGGAGATTCAGTGTCTTTATTTTGTTGTATATTTTTATTAAGGATTTTGATCACTATAGCAAAAACTTGAAGGGAGATAAAAGACTAGTAAGGAAGAATAAAAAAGTGCAAGAAAAAAAGAAAGAATATGATAAAGAAAAAGAAAATAAATATATAAAGAAGTGACTTGCAGCTTCAATTACAAACAGATATATTTTCATCCCATATCTCCCTCCATTATCTATAATATTAAGGACTTAGGGAATTAGACTTGGGTGGCACATGTCTCCTGCTTTGTGGGGTGCCACACAGCTCAGTGCTCTTTCCACTCCTTTTTAATATATACATGAAACTGTTGGGCAAGATCATCCATTGCCACAGGATGAGGGATTACCAGTACGCTGATAATGTCCTGTTATATGTCTCTGTCCCAGAACCAGACTCTATAATAACCCAGAGTCTGCTATTGGTATAGATTGCTTCCCCATCTACAACAACAGCACCTATACAAGTGCACACCAATAGGAACACCCACAAAATTAAAGGATATGATTTATGCCAGCATCTGCAGTAATGGTGGATGATCTCTGGAGGGCCAGGGACAGGGGACATTCCTCTGCCCTGGTCCTATTAGACCTCTCAGCGGCGTTCGATACCATCGATCATGGTATCTTGCTGCGCCGGTTGGGGGGATTGGGAGTGGGAGGCACCGTATATCGGTGGTTCTCCTCCTATCTCTCTGACCGGTCGCAGACGGTGTTGACAGGGGGGCAGAGGTCGACCGCGAGGGGCCTCACTTGTGGGGTCCCACAGGGGTCGATTCTCTCGCCCCTGCTGTTCAACATCTACATGAAGCCGTTGGGTGAGATCATCAGTGGTTTCGGGGTGAGATACCAGCAGTACGCTGATGACACCCAGCTGTACTTTTCCACCCGGACCACCCCAATGAAGTTGTCAAGTGCTGTCCCGTGTTTGGAAGCTGTACGGGTCTGGATGGGGAGAAACAGGCTCAAGCTTAATCCTCCAAGGCGGAGTGGCTGTGGATGCCGGCACGATTCAGTCAGCTGCAGCCGCAGCTGGCTGTTGGAGGCGAGTTACTGGCCCCAAAGGATAGGGTGCGCAACTTGGGTGTCCTCCTGGATGATCGGCTGTCGTTTGAAGACCATTTGCCGGCCGTCTCCAGGAGGGCCTTCCACCAGGTTCGCCTGGTTCGCAGTTGCGCCTTCCTTGATCGGGATGCCTTATGCACAGTCACTCATGCGCTCGTTACCTCTCGCTTGGATTACTGTAATGCTCTCTACATGGGGCTCCCCTTGAAGTGCACTCGGAGGCTTCAGTTAGTCCAGAATGCAGCTGCGCGGGTTATAGAGGGAGCTACGCGTAGCTCCCATGTAACACCGCTCCTGCGCAGTCTGCACTGGCTGCCTGTGGCCTTCCGCGTGCACTTTAAGGTGTTGGTTATGACCTTTAAATCGCTCCATGGCTTAGGACCTGGGTACTTACGGGACCGCCTGCTGTTACCACATGCCTCCCACCGACCCGTACGCTCCCATAGAGAGGGACTTCTCCGGGTGCCGTCCGCCAAACAATGTCGGCTGGCGGCCCCCAGGGGAAGGGCCTTCTCTGTGGGGGCTCCCACACTCTGGAACGAGCTTCCCCCGGGTTTACGCCAAATACCCGACCTTCGGACATTTCGTCGCGAACTCAAGACTCATCTTTTTATCCGCGCGGGGCTGGCTTAAATTGGGATTTTAATTGTAAATTTATTAATCTTAAACGGGGTTTTTTAGCATGGTAAATTTTAATCATGGGGCTAATTTAAAATAAGTTTTTTAAATCGTATTTTAAACTTGTATATTGTATTGTTGGTTTTATTATGACAACAGCACCTATACAAGTGCACACCAATAGGAACACCCACAAAATTAAAGGATATGATTTATGCCAGCATCTGCAGTAATGTCCCTCTGGCTCTACATGGGACAAATGGGACAAACTTTGTGCAAAAGAATTAATGGACACAAGTTTTAGGACTCAAAACAAGGACAGCAAAGATTTTAATGTCACAGAACAATCAAGGCAGCTCTCAAAATGACTAGATTTCAACAGCTCTGTTGAACAAGAAATAATTGAACTCACATACATCAAAAGGTTTCAAGCAATCTGAGAAGGTCTCAACAAACACAATGCATTTTTAACACATTACATGTGTTAATTGAAAAGGTACTTTGACAGACTACTGAGTGATATTTGGACTTATCAAAAAAGAAGGCAAGATGTTTCAGCAGGGGGAAATAAGTGGATTGCAAAAAGAATTGGTGGCAATGTTTCAAGGCATTCAGGATATTATGACAAGGAACCACATTGAGATAATGGACTTAATGAGTAACATAAATGGGAAGTTAGAAAGTGTTCCACAAGAGATAATAAATAATGATCAAAAAGCCCAGATAATAGAGAAGACAATAGAGAGACCAGGGGAAAAGGCAGAATTAAATAAACAAACAAAACAAGAAGATAAGAGGGAGCTGGTAATAAAAACTTATGAAGCAAGTCTGGGAAAATACCTGCTAAAAGACCAAAAAAATGATACTAGATAAACAGGAAGGTATCTTTGAAAAGCAAATGGAGAGTTGGGCAGATCCTCTGGAGGTTTTGCAACAAAAGATAGTAGAGATGGAAGAAATACTTAAATTAAACAGGAAAGATGTAGATAGAGAAGAAGACCCAAGGGAGGAATTTGGGAGGCAAGTCAAAAAATGAATAAGAATTGAAATATTAAAATGGGCAAGAGATGACAGATAGAGGAAATGTTGTGGAACACAAGATTGGCTTTACTAGGAGCTAGAATAGAGGCAGACACAATAGGGGGAATATTATTGTGCATATTTTTATATAATATATTAAAAGTAGTAACTAGATATAAAGATTAGAGGTTGAAAGATGGTGATACTATGTAAATTCTACTGATACTGTTATTAGAATGGGGGACTAAAATGAACAATTAAATAATCAAGGCTTATATACAAACACGTATAAGAATATTATTATAATTACATAAATACGATTTAAAGAACAAATAATATTAATATTACCATTATTACTTTTATTCAAATGAATGATACTCAGATGCCTCACTGTTCATGTACTGATATTGATGTATATTTAAAAAAAAAGAAAAAAGAAAAGCGAAACTTGTAATCTGTCTCACATATAACTCTCATCTGTAATGTAATCTGTCTCACATAATTTATCTTCTCTTCCTTCTCTCCCCCCCCCCCGCTGCCTTCTTCCCCCATCCCAATTATTTATATCTCACATCACTTTAGCCACTCTATGCATCTGATGAAATGAGCTGCAGCTAATGAAAGCTTCTGAATAAATTTTGTTCGTTGAAAAAGTTGCTATCTTAAAAATTTTTTTTTTGCTATAGTAGACAAATATGGCTCGCCTACAATTTGCATCTATTGTATCTTTTTATTTATTTTTTTAAAAATCTTTTTTATCTTGTAATTGGTATTCGGTTTCTGTTTTTATTTACATGTCAGCTAGTGAGAATTCCACAGACTATGGAGTATGAAAATACTATACAAAGAGAGGGAGAAAGCAGATTGAACTACTAAAAGCAAAAAGTGACCATCCAAGAAGAAAAATTCACCAGTGACACTAGGTTGAAATAATGTAATACATATAATTTTCTATGGACAGGATTTATTTCAAAGTTTAGTATCTTGAACAAAAGAACTTTCTGCAATATCATCAGTCACTTTCTGTCCAGCTCCAAGGCTATTCCTTAAGTGCTGGTCCATCTTCAAAATTAAAGTTAAACTAAAGTGACAGTTCTTTTTTAAATGGTGTGGCATCTGAAAACTTAGGGTATTACATTTCTCAGCAGGATTCTTTTATGATTGAAAGGAAAAGTCTAAAATTTGATGCCCTTTAGATTCAGATTCATGCATTTGAATTTCAACTTTAACAACTGGACAGTGATTTGTGAGAAACATTCTCTAATACATACAATAAATGTCCAGAATATCAGGCAATGTCTATATTTTTAGATCAAATTAGGAATGTGTACTTGATAAAATAAAGTTAAAGATGAGCAATTAATGTTTATTGCATAAACAATTATAGAACTGAAATGGCTTGCTTCAACTGAGTGACTGCATTTGATTGCTTAATTACATAATAAGATAAAATATAAATACAAAATTAAAGCACATTATACTACTAATGTTCATTGAGACATTTTGTTCTTGACAATTAATGGCTGATTCTAATATATAGTCTAATAACATTCAAAAACATGCAGTTCTGGTAGCTACTGTACAAATAATTATGGACATTGGGGAACACTTGGTTTCCTAGATAATGAAACTGAAAAAATATGTCATATAATATATCTTAAAGATATATAGTATGTCTTAAAGCAAACATGAAAGCAAAAAGAGAGCATCCATTTATCCTTAATAAGAAGGGCTTTTAAATATTTGAATTATAAATTCTAAATAGCATCATTCAATGAAATGTAGTTTCTGAAGTCCCCCCCTCTTTTCTAATATTAATTTCATAAGTTCATCCCTATTTCTTTTGAAACAAGCATACTTCAGTTATTGGCATTTATTCTGTGGACAGCTTGAAATGATAAATGTTTGGCCATTAGATAATGGTGAACTTGCAGACTAATTCTCTAGAAATTTCCCACACTTTTGTTTATTATGCATTTTTGCAATTTTTGGAAGAGAGTTGAAGAAATTCATGATAAATTTGCATAAAGCCAAATTAGGCAAGTCTTAAGAACAGGAGACCTAATACACTTCTGGCACTAATTAAAGCCCTGGACAATTATGGTTTGTAGGACAAGTGTCTCAAGTGACACCTTAGCAATCAACATTAGAATAAAAAACCAAGGCTCTTCATATTCCTTTTCCAATGAAAGATAGACAATTGTTCCTTTATGTTTGGAAGACTACATGAAAATGTGGAGAGCTTTTTTTCTTGGCATGAGATAATTTAAGGCACTATCAGAGACAATGTAGGTTCCTTTGATAGAATCTGGCACTGAGTTATAGAGGGAATAAAGAGAAACATCAACCTTGAGTTGTTGTCATGCAAGAAACATCCTCCCTAAATTATTCACAGTAGATCTCTCGTGCACATGCATGCGCAACCTGAATTGTACAAGTCAAGCTATGTGCATGTGCACATCAATCTACCGCTCTTGCGGCCTGGTTCCCCTCCCCCCCCCAGCCAGGCCGCCAAGTCCAAAGGTTGCAGACAGCTGATCTATCTATCATCTAGCCATGGTGGTGCAGTGGTTAGAATGCAGTATTGCATTCTGCTGATTGCTGATTGGCTCAAGATTGACTCAGCCTTCCATCTTTCCAAGGTCGGTAAAATGGGGGCAGATTATTGGGGGCAATATACTGACTCTGTAAACTGCTTAGAGAGGGCTGTAAAGGGTTGTAAAGCACTGTGAAGTGGTATATAAGTCTAAGTGTATTGCTATTGTTATCTATCTATCTATCTATCTATCTATCTATCTATCTATCTATCTATCTATCTATCCATCCATCCATCCCTATCTCTATCTCTAATCTATCTATCTATCTATCTATCTATCTATCTATCTATCTATCTATCTATCTATCTATCTATCTATCTATCTATCTATCTATCTATCTATCTATCTGCCTACCTATCTGCCTACCTACCTACCTATTATCTAGCTACCTCTATTCCATTTCTATCTGCCCCTCTTGCTCAGGACTGTGTACAATATAATTTATCAGAGAATTATGTAGAGTCTACTTTAGTCTGGCAAGATTCTGTCTGTATAGGCAAACAATAATAAAGTAGCTACTGTGAGCTTTTATGCATGTTGTTCTTGTCTTTCAGTGCCTGACAGTTCCACTAGATAAGGAATATTTACAATTTTTAAAACAATTAGATTATAGAATAAAATACAAAAGCAAATTGAATGACACAGCGGGGAGAGAAGGGGAAAGAGAAGTGAGGAGGGAAGGGAGAAAAGAAAAACAAAGCATTGACTTCCGACTCCCTCTCTTGCAGTAAAATAAAACATTAACATCAAACCACAACTTTTTACCTTTCCATAACAATAAAAATTAGCCATTTCTATAAAAACAAATCAATCTAATCAATAAAACCCAAGATCAAAGTTTCATTTTTTCCCATCCCAAGCATGAAGTACAGAAGTGGTCTCCATGTAGCAACAAAAGTACTTATATTCTTTTCTTTAATCAAAATGGTCTATTTAACCATTTCAGCCAACTCCATCAATTTATGTAGCCATTCATCCATGGTGGGAATCAAAATATCCTTCCATTGCAATTCTATCTTAAAACCATGTCTGCACCTCAGCTCCATGATTTACTTCCTAAACTATTTTTTTTAAACCAGAGAAACTAATGCCTCTTGTTTATATCTTGATAAGAAACCCTGGAAAAATATCTGTGTGTCAAGAGAAGTTGTGGTAAAATTTTAGTTTTTGTGTTATTCTCATCTTTTGATTGTGGTTCCTGGTATGTGATTTGGTGGTGAAGTCCCTCAAGAAGGTGTCCACTCTGATATAGAAAATAATGAGCTAGAAGGGTCAATGACCAGACTAGACATATGGAAGTTCCCTATGTCTTTGTTTCTATGAAGACTGCCAAATGGTGAAGAAAAACAGGCCTTTTTTGGATCTCTGTCACCAATTAAGAGTGTATTTGAGAGAAAATATTCCTTTTCTCTCACTCTTGGTTTCTTATTATTCTATGCAGGTAAAAGTAACATGGCCTCATACCCACCTATGTAATACATACTTGTCATGTTTCATTAGACATTTTAAGATATTACGGACCTCCGCAGGGCCTTTCCACTTAACCGAGATAGTGTGCTTCTTGTCAGAAGTAAATTACTCTGCTCTTGCTGCCTCCTTCCAGGTTCTATCAAAATACCATCATCTATTATCCATATGCAAAACACATGCTGTGTCAACTCAAATCTAATAGCATGTCTCAACCTTTTTTAATGTACGATAATGTACAAAGTGTACTGGAACTAACAAAAAGCCACTTGTTATTGCTATAATGGTAATACAGAAACATGAGAAAATCCAAATGGGCTGAAGACAAGTTCTGAGTGATATACCCCATTGGGACCAAACCAAGTGGGGAAGGGCCACCTTGGTAGCAGGTGACTCTACCTCACTTCCCCACAGTGGTCTGCAGCATAAATCATAAAGAAGATGTAGTGAAAAGAGTGCCTTTTCAGATAAGGAACTTTGTTGTATTAGATCAGGGGAGTCAAACTCACGGTATCACAGCAGCGTCACGTGACATATCGGGACTTTTCCCCTTCTCTAAATTGGGCATGGGCATGACTAGTACATGATGCATCTGGCCCGCAGGCCGGGAGTTTGACAGCCCTGTATTAGATTAATTTTCTGTTTTGGCATAGCCAGGCATACCTTGTAATCTCAATCTGGGCTCCTTTAGGCTTTTCTAATGCATAGATCATCTATTCAACATAATTGCAGGGCATTCAGAATCCCAGAACTTGGCAATATCATTTCATAATTCAGTAAGGTAACCTGAGATATTTTAGTGGGAGGCAATACAAATTTGGCAAAGAATTTGTATGTATGTGGGGGAACTAGAGCTCAGAGTTGGCCACAGGGTTTGTGTCTTCAGCCTCTATACTCTCTAATCAAGTTACACCTTAGATGGGAATAAAATCTTCTTCTCAAATTCTTATTTTGCAAATCACAAGCTGTTGAGCTAGAACAGGAAGGGGCATAATTTAAGTCTCTAAGATATTATATGCCCCTGGAGAATACTCATGTGCAAATGCTGTTTATTGATTTTAGTTCATCATTCAACACAATCATTCCTCAGCATTTGGTGAACAAACTGGGCCTATTAGGATTTTTGTTTTTACAGAGACACGATAGAGAGCATTTTAAGAAATTGCATCACTGTTTGATTGATAGTAGCAGTGCCTCAATAGATGGCCCATATAGAGAATGGTAAGGACACCTGAGAAGATTATAGGAAGCTTGCTTCCTGTTATTCAGGATACTGCTCATAAGTGCTATGTGCTTGGAGTTCAAAACATTGTTAGAGACCTCACATACCTACTTCACAGTCTATTTCTGTTACTTCCCTATGGGAGGAGGTTTCAAAGTATCTCTAACAGGACTACCTGATTCTGTAACAGCTTTGTTCTCTATGCCATCTGTCTGGTAACTCACAAGATTCGTTTTTCTCGCCATGTACATTGGTATACATCTGAACTAGACTGTGTTGTTTCTCTGTGTCATATAATATATGTGGTTATGTGGGTATATGCGTTATTTATTTATTTGTATGTTTGTCATGTTTTTGTAGTGTATATTGGAAGTGGTGACCCTTTGAGATCTGTATGCAACAAAATTTCATTTTAATGTATGCCTATTAGTGAACATTTAAAGTGACAATAAAGTTATTCTAAATCTAAGTAGCCTTGCAATTTACAAAACAGCTGTGTTATATCAGTCCAATTTCACATAGAACATTCATAAAAATGTAAACTTCATCAGCATATAACAGGATGTGCTCAACTCAAACTGCTTTTATTCTCAGAATTGGCTTGCTTAATAAAATAAGCTAAGGGTTCCAATATAATATTAAAAACAAGAGAAGATAAAAGAGAATTCTTGGCAAATTCCACAAAACATTGATGGTGATAGGTGAAGAGACAATTCCATGGGCAATAAAGCCAATGAAGGAATAGAGAGCCATATTTTAGTCCAATTAATTGTACTAAAGAAGGAAAATTCATGTTTCATGGCCAAAGTTTACTCTAAACATTTCAACTGTACATCATCAAAGGCCTTTTCTGTGTCCATCAAAACCACCACTATTAACATAATTTTTTGACTACATCTAAAACATCTAGCAATAGCAAATCTAATATTGCATTATATTTTTATAAAATCAGATTGAACAAGAAATAATTTGAAGGTAATTTTAATTGTGATCTCTTTGCCAGGGTTGCATTCAGCAAATTTTATGCTGAATGCAACCCTGATTGCATTCCACCAACATTTAATAAATAAATTGATCAATAGCTTGCACAATCAGAATATTATTTACCAATTTAAATTTATATTTATGTTAGCCTCATTAAAGGAAGTTGGGAAAAAACTTTATTCAGAAAAGTATCATTACAAACTTCTAACAATATAGAACAGAGACACAGAGAAAAAAAAATCTATTTATGCTTTATGCCAGGGATAGTCAACCTTTTTATACCTACCGCCCACTTTTGTATCTCTGTTAGTAGTAAAATTTTCTAACCGCCCACCGGTTCCACAGTAATGTGCCATGTATTGTCGTCTGCACATGCCTCTCGCGCATTGTGGATTGGGTTCCGGGGAGGGGTGCTGGCTACCAGCTCTGCTTGTCTGTTATAGCTGCGTGGTTTGGGGGGAGATGCATGAGCTATTCTGGGACGAAGCTTTTTTGTTTGTGGTCACACTATAGTGCCATTTAGTTTCACTTACGTAACGTGAACTAAACCTATGCATGGGCAATACGAATAGTATATTTTCAGAAATTTAAATTGTCACAGGGAATTTTATGAAAACCTAATGAAAATGTTTTTAAATAATGCTATGAAAATTTTTTAAAAAGTCAATTAAATTAAAAAAAAAGGAAAGTGCTTCAGTATCGCACAAAACCCCTACCACCCACCATGAAAGCTGGAAGTGGGCGGTAGGGACCAGGTTGACTACCACTGCTTTATGCAATTCAGTAGAATAACCATTAGGATTACAAAAGTTAATAATACATCCAGAGGTTGTTTTAGACATGAACAAATTGTTGCTTTATGCAATTCACTTAATATTCTGATTCAAATGCATAGAAGGTATTAAGTTCCAAATTAGCAGACAGAAATACATTATACAGTTTTAGTGTAAGTAGTTTTGCATTTATGTTCAATAGTGTCTCAACTTTTATTTTCCAATTTTTCTTGGAAATTACATTTAGTAATCTAGATTTTAGATTTTTTTAATGAGATATATGCAATATAAGAAATATATTCCTTAAAATCATTCCAATTAAGTTTATAGAATATCCGATGTTAAAACAATATTCAAAATCTTGATTCATCTGTTTTATAAAACAAGATAATCTTTTAATAATGATGTATTTAAATACCATCTTGAAGAAAATGGAAACTTAAAATAATAATTAATAGTGTTACTGAACATGAACAGATATTAAAACAGGATCTATATTATATAACTTTATCTTATCAGTTGGGGTTTGAGATACAAAAAGTAACCAAGTCGGAAACAAATCTAATGTGAAGTTGAAAAAAAAAATATTTTTATTGTATAGGATTTAGAAGTATAACCATCAAATTAAACCCAACATTAAAGCTTTTCCGTGTTAAATTGAAGTGGAACAATATTCTGATCTTACAAAGGATCAAAAGTTGATTAACATTTCCAAACATAATTATTTGGTTCAGAACAAACTAAAAAGGTATTCAAAATAACTACAGTATGTAAAAATGTAAAATACCTTAATAAAGCCATTATCATTAATACATGAAATGAATCTTTTTCATGAGGAAGAATATTTAAATTGCCTAGTTTAGTAAGTGTCTATTTTCTCTTGGGTGTTTGTTATTCCACAAAACACTAAGATGGTACGAATTAAAAACAAATAAACAGCACATAAATTCCTTTTTCCGTATGCACATAAATCAAAGGAAAAAAAGTATAATTATAATAAGCTTAAAAAATACAGTAAATCAAGAGAAACTCAAAAAAATTTAAAATGTATTGAATAAATATTTATTTTTTTAATAGCAATAAAGACTTCTGAAAAATAAGATTGTGAAAACAGTAGAAAAATAGCTAAAATCTAAGAGAAAGTAAAATAGATAAGCAAACGTATACTCTAAAGAAACTTAGAGAAAAGACAATAAAAATATAGTACAGTAAATGGCTTCAAGGTAAGGTGACCTACCTTCTGAAAAATATAAAATGAAATCTATTAAAAAGATTGCTACTTCTTTGCTTCAAAAAATCTCAAGCTAATAAACTTTTTTTTTGAGACTTTGAATCAAATACGTCTTCAAACCAAAATCCAATAATAAACAAAATGATAAAAAAAAAAAAGTATAATCTCCTGTTTTGCTGCCAGATAGTTTTTATTGAAAAGCACATGATTCCAAATGCTTTTGTAGGCAGATCTAGAAACGTCCTTATCTTTGAATTCCATTCTAAAGATACTACCTGCTAAGCTACATGCAAGATATGATTCTGTAAACTTAAAAATCATATGTCAAAGGACTGAGTTCCTGTACTGAAATAGGAATAGAAAGCTACATGATAAGAAATTTCAATTTCTAGCTTACATATTGGCTGCAATGAAAAAACACTCATTTATAAAAAATCTCCATAAAATCTGCTATTAATTCAATCGTTTTGAAATATTATATATCAGGAGAAAGAGTTTTTAAAGTGTTAAGCAACATCGCATAATTTTCTTTTTCCATAGTTCAGTTTTCTTTTCTTTTGTGGGTCAAAAATAAATTCAGTTCTCAACTGTTCTCCATTTCCAGGTGATCCAGAAGGAAGAGGTGACTCTTATTTTACTTGTCTTCTTTAATTAATCCTCACAGAGCAGAGTTAAAATTAAAAAAGAAAAAAGGAGATTTCTATCTACCTATCAAAAGGTGAGACAATAAATCCTTACAATGACAGAGGACTCAGTTTGTAATTTCAGCATACTGATATACCAACTGGAAATTTGATCGATCAGTTAGGGATGGGCTGCTCATCACCTCCAGTAACTGAGTTATAGTTCCATAAAATTGGAAAATCAAAATGGGTAAAATTCAATAAAAATATAATTTTTCATTTCTTCTTCAAAATTAAAGTGGGAATAAGAATGGGAAGTCTCCCGTTCCCATTTTAACTCTCCAACTCCATAAAAACCAAGATGAATAATTTGGCAGTTGTCTCCCTCCCCATCCCTGAGTTTTAAAGGTTAAAATGAGAGAGGGAATTTGAAGGGTAGAAATGAAAATAGGAATCTTTTGAAAGATTCTGAAAAGAATGCAACTTAGAATTAAAATTTGAATTAAAGCAAGAAAAGTTAAGGGGCCGGTCTCAGATATGAGCTAAGGAAGAGTTTCCTTTAGGAAATTACAGTTTAATCTTCATCAGAAATATTTAATTCAGGCCAAGATTTGATCTGCAAAAGTCCAAATGACACTAGATGAAAGCAAGTGATAGAGTGATAGAAAAAAATTACTTTTTATTACTATCTACTGGTTGTCCATATTTTTGTAGTCGAAATCTGGCAGCCCTAATTTAGACAAAGGTTGGTTTGTTATGTCTAGGGACCCCACAACAGCAGCTGTGATGATCCTTTCAATTTCATTGTATGTGCATGTTCCCACAGGACTATATTCAACCATTTCAACATTTCAACTATATGGAAATGTTATTAATTTTCCTAATTTCTCTGTCAGTCACACTAGATTTTATTTGGAAACAATCTCTGTTTATGTTCTATAACTTAATTTTTTATCATTTATTAAAGCTGGAAAATTATTGAAATAAATCATTTAATTCAAGTCTGACATAGAGACTGGAAAGTTTGATATCTCTGGAGGTAGTTTAGTTTAAATAAAGGAGAGAAGAAAAATATCCATTCACATCAATCAAATATGAAGAATAGAATAGAACAGAATAGAATTTTTTATTGCCCAAGTGTGATTGGACACACAAGGTTTGTCTTGGTGCATACGCTTTCGGTGTACATAAAAGAAGATATGTTCATCAAGAATCATAAGGTAAAACACCTAATGGTAGTCATAGGGTACAAATAAGCAATCAGGAAACAATCAATATCAATATAAATCATAAGGATACAAGCAACAAAGTTACAGTTATAAGTACAGACAGAACTTTCTAATTCTGTCTCTCCCATGAGAGCTTTCCTTCTCTCAGAGTAGCCAGTGAGAAAACATTCATTGTGTTAGCCCAATAGCAACAAGCAGCTAGATTGTCTGTGCCTTGTAGCATGGCTATAGGCAGAACAAAATTAGCTGTTAATCTAAACTGCATCAATTTGTTTTCTGATTTTTTATTTACACACTTATGCAAATATCTGAGACTTATACAGGCTCAGATATTTAATTTGAAAGCTGTTAGGTTCTCAGTGTTCATTAAATACATCTCTCTTTTCTGTATTTCTAGCTTTTAATATTGAAGATTTCCAGTTTCTTCAGAACTTCAGTCATAGAAGTTTAGTGGTTGAAGATTCATCTTATAAAATTTTTATACTGTCATAATTCATCCCAGAAAAAACAAACCAAAGCAAAAATCTCTGTTTAATTTCTACACGTCAGCCAGTTGAAATTTTTTTTTCTAGTGTATTGCTAACTTTAATTGTACTATGATGGGCACCCAGGACTTGGCCATTAAATTATAATCTTAAATAAAGAAAATAGCTGAGACCTTATTGAGCACATAATAGGTTGGCTGACTCTGTGCTTAAACAAAATCCCCCTGATCCAGAAAATGGATAAGAGCTCTCTTTGAATTAACTATAACTTGTTTGAAATTCTAACTTTTGGTCTGGTCTAACTTTACACTGACATAGTGGGCTTATCCATAACTCGACTGTAGTTCATCTATGATGTGAACTTTTCCTTGCCTTTTCTTCATCCCACTTTTCACTCTTCTGTTGGCATATAATCCTTCGGTCCCATATTTTTAAGTAGCTTAAAAACTGACAGGGATTCATCCTAAACTAGCAAATTTTTGCTGGGGCTGCATCTTTAAACTAAAAGCTATTTCTGCACGTTTCTCTTCTCAGGGAAATAATATTCAGTTTGTAAGAGTTAAATTTGTATAGATTTTCCACTGTCTTATTCCCTTAAGTAATTTAATAGCATGGGTACAGATTTTGTGTTGTTGCTTAAATTAAAAATCAGTTGCCAAACATTTTATAGCTTTTCTGCTCAGAAACCTTCTGGAAATCTTTGTCAGTAATAATTAGCCTAAACATTTGATTGCCCTCAATATTATCCAATTGAGTTAACTAGTGTGGCATTGAGGTCAGATTGAAATCAATAGCATCAGCCATCTGAGTTGGTTTTATAGTTTTACATAACATATTCAGAACAATATACAATCAGAATATATTTCTTTAAAAAAAAAAGTTCAAGGAAGTTCAAGAATTTGTTCTCAAACTCAAAACCAGGAAACACGTACAGGTAGTCCTTGACTTACAGCCACAACTGAGACTGGAATTTCCATTGCTAAGCAAAGTGATTGTTAAGGCAGCCAAGCCCCAATTTTCCAACCTTTTTTGCTATGGTTGTTAAGCAAATTATTGCAGTTGTTAAGTGAACTATGTGGTCATTAAGTAAATCTACTTAATGACTCTTGTTGGAAGCGAGCTGGGAAAGTCAGAAATGGTGATTACATGAACCCAGGATGCTGCAATTGTCCTTAACATATGTGGCTTGCCAAGCACCAAAATGTTGATCACATGTCCATGGGGATGCTAAGATGGTGTGAAGAATGGTTGTAAGTCACTTTTTTCAGTGTATTTTCAAAGATCATTGAACTTTGAATGATCACTAAATTAATGGTTGTAAGTTGAGGACTACCTGTATTTAAATCTTGCAAACATTCAGAACCACCCTAAAACCTTCCTTCAAGTTCATATGAAACCATAGAATTAAAGAAAAGTCTCTGAAGAAGAGATTGTGTGTACCATTAAATGATGAGTTTTTGCTGCCTCTTAGCACAGAGGTAATGAACTGAAATCCTGTGAGAACTCTCTGCTCTGTCTACTTCTCCCTGCAAGGATACAAGAACCCCATTCCATTCTGTTTTTCTAACATTTAATCATCTTTTCTTTCTGGGTAAGCTACATAGAGAGAGAGATCATATCAAGAGGAATAATTGAAAATAGAGCAGAAAGCTAAAGATATATCTTTGATTGGCATTTAGTACTGTGGAAAATTTGATTTCCCATTTGGTTGTGAAAATTTTCTAGCTTCTAATGAGAAAATTGTTTTACTTGGCTGTTCACCGCCCTGAGTCCTTCGGGAGAAGGGCGGTATAAAAATTAAATAATAATAACAATAACAATAACAATAACAATAACAATAACAACAACAACAACAACAATAATAATAATAATAATAATAATTATTATTATTATTATTAAAAGGTAGTGCAAAAGTACCTGGTGCAATCAGATTTTGCACTCAAGCCACTACTGAGTTGATCACTGGCTGTGGACTCTTCAGAGCAGAGGCTGTGAAACAGGATAATCATAAAACTAGGGTGTATTTGAAGACCATTTCCCCATTTTAATATAGCTATCAGCAGTCTAGATGCTTTGTCTATGGTGTGAAGATGTTTCTTAGAGTTCAAAGTCATTTGTAGGCGGAAGTTAGAGACCAGTACTAGGAAGGTAGGGATAAAGTGCATGTTTGTAGATGCAAAGTTCTAAATTCAATCCCCTCCCCAACAATCTCATCAATTAAAAAAAGTAGAATTAGAAGGACCAGGAATATGATAGTTAAATGGCAAGATTTTATGTTTAAATTGTCAGCATAAATTGCTTTCAGCAGTTCCTCTACTTAAATGTTTCTCAACCTGGGCAACTTTTTAGAGGTGGAGATTTCAATTCTCAGAATTCCCCAGCTAGTACGCTGACTAGAAAATTTCAGAAATTGAAGTCCCCACATCTGGGAGTATATGCCTTTTTCTTTGCTTGGATGCTAGATATTGGGCAGAACTGTATATTTTCCAATTTAAATTTTAAAATGCATAATCTTGAGGGAGCCATTGTTTTTTCTGTCTCCTGCTTTGATCATTCTCTCTCCACCCCCCCAGTGCTATACTTTCTTCTTCTTAAATGAGATATTTATGTGAAACTGTCTCCAGTCAGGATTTATGTAATCATGAGGCTATATCAGCACTACAGCAGAAGACCCGGTATGTTATTATATTATCATATTATATCAAGAACCAGAGAAACAAATGAGTAATAATTTTCTAAAGGAATGCTGACAAATTATAATATAGTTAAGATACTCTCTGGACTGACAGAAATAGATCTCAAATGATGATAAGTAGACGATAAGATTAACAATTCTACAAACGACAGTCCTTGAACAAGAAAGATGGACATTTCCTGTCAATGCCAGATATGATGGAAGTACCTGCTTTGCAATTTGCCTTCTAGCCTATGAAGAGGCGTTTTTGTATTGAAAATAAAGTATACTCATTTGCTAGATGTCAGCAGGATGTGATAAGAAAAAGTCAAGATGTTGGCCATGATAGTACGGTTAAAGCTCTGCCCATTTAAAAAACAAACAAACATTAATTCATTGATTTCATTCAATTTGTACCCCACCCAACTCCCAATGATTCTGGACAGTTCACATAAAATATGAAAAAATATACAAGAATAAAAATAATACAGCCATAAAAAAAGAAGAAAAGATGACAAAACTGGAGACCAACCAACAACCCCCTTACACACACAGTCCTCAAAGGGGGCTACACTCATGCCAGCCAAAGCCTTGGCTAGAGGGCCAGATCTTTTATGTGTATTGCAAAAATAGGCAGAGCTTTAATCACACTATAGAGGCCGCTATGTTTTTTTTTAAACCCAGCAGACATTTTTTGTCACATATTGAAATATAGTTATAGCTGCTATGCTTTAAAACAGATGCTAGGCTAAGGTTGTTATGCTTTTAAAAATATGCCAAATATTGTCTCCTTTCCCTTTGTTTATTTTACACTGGCAGCTTTGGGTTGCTGCTTCCACAGCTGCTCGGGGCAGGAGAAATATTAGGCTTTCTGGGATCTGGAGTTTTTGCAAGAGGCATCCACTCTCATCTCCTATCCCACGTGCTCCTTTTGGACACAAGGGTCACCTTGCTCCAAGGAACCATAAATGCTGCAGGAGTAATGCCTCTTCCCCAAAGTATAGTAAATTGTTCTTTCATCTTCTATTGAAGCAGCAGCATAAAGAGGAAGAAGGCTGAATTTGTGGTGGATTGAAGAGAGAAAATAAATTGTATTCCTACTGCAGAGGCTTCAATTGATAAATAATGCATATAGAGTTTGCGGTGATAACTACTCTTTTCCAATTCAGCCGGTTATGATATATTTTGACACAAACTGTATGTATTTCTTACAGGCAGTGAATGATTGCAGCTTATTTCAAGTTATGGAAGGGAAAAGCAGGCTGTTAACATTCTGGATCATGTCAGATAGGTTAATCTGGCATTTTACCTGGGGATGTAATGTATACAGAAAAAGCAAAAGACAAACTGTTTTTTCCTCTCTTTTATAATACTTGAACTTAGATTGGGATATCATTCAGAGGAATGAACCAACCCTCAATTCCATATTCATCCCCAAAATTCCATAATACATATATATTCACTTTTTCGTATGCTTTCTTTAAACCAATAAATACATAATAAATTTCCTTTCTCACATTCCTACACATTTCAGTGTCTTGCAGAAGAGCACAAATCTGGTCTGTACATTGCTTGCTTAGCATAAAACTTCATTATTTTAGTTTTACTAAATTTTATTCTCTGTCAACCTTGGTATCATTTCACTCTTGATTCTGCCAAACATCTTTTTAGACAAACCTGGTAAACGAATCCCTGCTAATTTTTGTATTCATTTTTTCTATCTTTCCCATTGCATAGGAGAACAATGATTTTGAAGCATCCGGCATTGATTCAGTCACTTCACATCCTCATTAAATGAGTCAATTCATAAGCAAACCGCATCCTTATTTTAACACTGTTCCAATTTCATCACCTACAACTGCAGCTTTACCATTTTTCAATTTTCTGATAGCACTTGTTGCTTTGCTCTCACCATTTTTTTTCCTCAGACATTTATAGCATTTTTTCAATTTCCTATACACAACTCTAAAATACTTCATCCAGTATTCCTTCACTTCAGTTTAATATCAGACATCACTTTTATTATTTCTATTATTAGTATCACCACTCTGCCAGAGGCTCCTTGTTGTACAGACTAGAAGGACACTCAGAAATACTAGGCCAGGGGTGGAATGCTACCGGTTCGCACTGGTTCAAGCGAATCAGTAGTAAAAAAAAGCTATCAGTTTGTCCGAACCAGTATTTCTAACAAACAGCTGTGCTGTGCGATTTATATTCACTAGAAATTGCATGGCACAGCTACCCACCCCTCACTGTTCTACTTACCTTCAAAAGGTTCCTTTTTCTGCATGCAGTTGCGTTTGGTACGCACTGCGCATACAAGCACATAGCATGCACGCATACAGCGTGTGTTTGGCGTACACTGCGCATGCACATGCAGTGTGCATTTGGTGTGCATTTTGCATGCACAGGCTGCACACATTTGGTACGCAGTGTGGATGCATGTGCGCGCAGCATGCATTTGGTGCCCTATGTATGTGCGGGCAGCAAACCGCGGAGGATTTCACCACTGCTCTCCCTCCTCTCTCAAATTAATTCCCATGTAGCATTTCACTTGTTTATGCTTTTTCAACCACTTCCCAAATATTTCCACAGCCTATTTTACTTCATCCTTCAACCAAACATCTTTTTTTTCATACTTATTATGAGCCACACAAAGTGTATGTGTCAGTATACTGTGCATTCACACTTTTCTCTCTCTGCTCCCCTTTTATGTAATTTCCCAATCTTATCATGGTGAACTGTTGGACAACTTTCTTTGGTAATGTGCAATGAAAGCATGAATACAAAATGTCATTCATTTTCAGCTGTCTTTAGCTGCACTGTGACCCAATCATTATGCTTCATTTCTCCCATTTCTAAATCAAGAGCAACAGAGGATGTTCTGCGGATAACTAGCAGTACATTGTGGATATCTAATTCTGTAACTTTGAAAAAAAATAAAGATCTAGTTTTTCATTCTGTTTTTCTGTATTAACAGATTATTTGGGAAATCCAATATTTGCAAATATGGATATGAATTGATTTCATCTGCCCTTCCCGGACAAAAATATGGCTCAGAACATACATATTCTTTGTTTTTCTCACTTCACAAATATTAAATTACAGCTTTCAGATGAAAATATTTCAAAATATGACGAAAGCAATATTTTATTTAAAAAAATAGAACCTGCAGATTAATTAAAAAAAACAAGGCAGAACAAGCTTTTGATTATATCTACATGAAGATGACAGAGCTTCAAAATAAGACTGATTCACATGTCTTTATAGCAGAATTAAAAATCAGGAATGCAATGACATGGTTTCAATCATAAAATTGGTTGTTTGATTCTTTAATCAACATTGATGCTATCATACTCTGAACGTATGAGCAGTTTCTCCTTGCTTCTTTAACAGCATTTCAATTTTATCAATCAAATGTATTTACGGTACTTTCTTTCCTTCACCCACAATTTACATGACATGCCAAATTGCCAATCACATTTAAGCAGTAGCTGCTGCAATGTTAAAATCATCCTCTTTCTTTTGTTTTAATATTACTAGACCAAATGTGCATTAAAGCAGATTATAAAGCAGGTATGGTACTTCAATAGCCTCGTCAGCATAAGCCATTATAAATAATGAGATGCAGATGGAAAGATACTTTAAGAATGCAGTGGAAACTTAAAAGACCATTGTGAAAATTAAATAGGCCATGTTGTCATAAAGCTGAAGTTTTAGGAGTAGAAAAATGAACATGAGGAGAGGCCTGAACAAACCAATCCATTTTACTTCTCTTAAGAACCAGCAGGCAAAACCTGTTGTTTGTGTCTTTTTAAAGGGTGGAAGACTCTGTGGCAGAGTTCAAGCTATCGAGAAAATTTTCGGAGGGCTAACAAATTATCTTGGGACATAACGCTTTTGGAATGAAATATGTACTCTAAGTGGGTAAATGGATTGTTTTCTATTTCGTGGGAACACCAAAAAGGAACATTGGTCCCAGTCAGTTAAGTTCAGGTAGTTTAGTAGTGGGTGGGTGTACCTTCTGGTACAAGAGATACCATCCTGAGAGATGAGATGATACCGAGACAAGTGGTGCTGGATAAAGTTTCCAGAAACAAATGAGATGGAGTGCAACTGTATCTCCTTGAAGGGAATGTATCTGAGGGGAGTGAGGATTAATAACAGTAGTGAGACCTTGGAGTGCTATTGGTTCTTTGACTCCCTTTCCCTTTCCTTTTTATGACTACTCTCAATCCAATTTTTATAGGTAGGAATTTGTGGGTAAAAGCATTCAGCGAAGTCATGTGAGTCCTCACCTACCTTATGACCTTCCTTCCTTCCTTCCTTCCTTCCTTCCTTCCTTCCTTCCTTCCTTCCTTCCTTCCTTCCTTCCTTCCTTCCTTCCTTCCTCCCTCCCTCCCTCCCTCCCTCCCTCCCTCTCTTTTCCTCTCTTTTTTTCCTAGGAAGAGGAAATCATTTTCAAACAAAGCACTGGACTTGGTTGTTTTGATAAGAAGTCTGTGTAGGAGCCATTAGCACTGCTGGAAAAACATTATCTTATCTCTATGCAGTAATAGTTGCTGCTCTTTTTGTACTGATCCAAGATTTTCCTCTCCTTGCTTTTACCTCAGTCTCTCATAGAAAGGTATTCAGCAGCTAGCAAAACTGCAAATCCAGGAACAAGCTTCTTTCTGAATTTGAACTAAAATGACCTTAATCAAGGAGTGCTTCAGGGAATGGCCTTAATATTTTTATCACAACTGTGGAATGCTAAGCACTGAAGCAATTGAGATGAAAATATATTTGTTAAAATACCTTGAAGAAAAACTTTGGCCAACCTGCACCCCCCCTCCCCGCCAGCAATGGGTAAGCCACATTCATCTATCAATATTTCATAGTGCTTTGAAACAATTAGGATTACATACAACCATTTCCATTCTGCCTCCCAATTATCAGCTGGTAAACTCAATAGTACTTTCTTGACTTGCACAATCTGATGATCTGAATAATTATTCATAAATTTGTATTTATGAATACAGTTTCAGGTTGAGAACAAAAACATGCACTTAGTATCACAGGATCTCTCAAGAGTCATCAACTTTTTCTAAAGCAAAAGGTTGTGTTCTAGGAGTTGCCATTCCAACTCATCTCAACTGAAGGGCATCAGTTTATGGAAGGTTATTCAGTAGAAGTTGCCTTTTGCTATTATTGAGGGAATAATCCATGGGGAAATTCTTCATGTGCTAGTCTTATTAAATGACATGGAGCTATTCAACAGCTTTAATTACAGTTATACTTGTTCCATTACTAAAGGTGTGTAAAAGAAAGAGAGAGAGCATGAAGGAAAGGGTATCTTCAGCAAGAAAGACAAGGAGCAAGTTTACTGCAGAAATCAATACCAAAAGTTCATTAAGAATACAAGATTACATTGGAGCTTTTGTGTTGGATGGTAAAATTCATCTAGAAAAAGGAATGCTTCTATTGTATTGTTTTTCTTGCCCAGAAAGAAGTAATGGGCAGCTTGGCAAGTCAGAGTCCATCTAGGGCTGGCCAGAGTTTCATGGCTTGGGGCCTGGGTACTTACAGGACCGCCTATTGTTACCTTATGCCTCCCACCGACCCGTACGCTCTCACAGAGAGGGACTTCTCAGGGTGCCGTCCGCCAAACAATGCCGGCTGGCGGCCCCCAGGGGAAGATCCTTCTCTGTGGGGGCTCCTACCCTCTGGAACGAACTTCCCCCTGGCTTGCGCCAAATACCTGATCTTCGGACCTTTCGCCGCGAGTTGGAAACGTATTTATTTACTCGCGCGGGGCTGGCTTAAGTTTTTTGTTAAATTTCTAAATTTCTAGATGAATTTTAATAGGTTTTTAGAGTTTAAATGTTTTTATAATTTCGGCCAACTGTATAATAAGTTTTTTAATTTTGTTCTTAATTGTATATTGTTTGTGTTTTATTTGGCTGTAAATCGCTCTGAGTCCTTCGGGAGAAGGGCGGTATAGAAATCTAATAAATAATAAATAAGAAGAAGAAGAAGAAGAAGAAGACTCTCAACTCCAGTATAATGGCTTAACTATGAGGAGCAGCTGACCCTGATCTGGGTTGCCCCCAGCAAGAACTAAAAGCCCAAATAAAAGTCTATTGGAAAGAGATGATCTTTTGTATACTGAAAGAGGTAATTTGCAATTAAAATCTCTGCACGTGTTAAAAGAAGGGAAAAATTATACTTGGTTTCAATATGAGCAACTACATGCTAGATGGAAGGAAGATCAGAAAATTGGTATAGTGCAGAATGAGGAAAATTTGGTAAAGCAAATTAGAAATCAGTCTCAGGAGCGTATAAAGAGATTGTATAATGTGTTACTTGAAATAGATTCTGAAAGGGACTTGGTAAAGGACTGTATGATAAAGTGGGCGCAAAATTTTCAGGAGCCAATATTATTGGAAACTTGGGAAAAAATTTGGGTTAGATATGTTAAATTCACGCAGGCACAGAATTTAAGGGAAAATTTTTATAAAATGTTTTATAGATGGTATTTAGACCCTAAGAAACTATCGTGTAGCAAAATGTTGGAGATGTAATTGTGATGACGCTACATATTT
This sequence comes from Ahaetulla prasina, assembly GCF_028640845.1. Classification (NCBI taxonomy): domain Eukaryota; kingdom Metazoa; phylum Chordata; class Lepidosauria; order Squamata; family Colubridae; genus Ahaetulla; species Ahaetulla prasina. Next base: position 121,414,821 of record NC_080541.1, read on the forward strand.
TCATATTTGGTGGACTTGTAAGGATATTAAGGCCTTTTGAATACAAATTTGGTGGATTTTACAAAATGTTCTGAAAAAGAAGATAAAGTTCCTGCCACAATTTTTTCTGCTGGGAATTATGAAAAAATGGATTGACTATATTCAAACCAGATATCAGACTAAGAGTTATCAGACTGCCTTTGAATGATTAGGATGTATTATTTCTGATTGTTTTTGGGGAAGTTAGAAACTGATGAGAATTGTAGGAGTACAACTGAGTTGGGAGGGAAAATTTTTTAGCATATGTTTGTTTTATTTTTAACTATACCTTGTGTTTGTTCCGGGAAGTCGGGGGGGGGGGAGGGGTTTGTAAGGGAGGGGGGAGGGGAGAGGGGGGTGGGAGGAAAGGGGAAAAAAATTTGTAAAACTTTTTCAATAAAAAAAAAAGAAAATTCCCTATGAATTATATCTTAAATTCATTAATTCTTATCTCCTAAATGAGCCGCAGTGGCGCAATGGTTAGAGTGCAGTACTGCAGGCTACTTCTGCTGATCACTGGCTGCCTGCAATTTGGCAGATCGAATCACACAAAGATTGACTCAGCCTTCCAAACTTCTGAGGTGGGTAAAATAAGGGCCCAGATTGTTGGAGCAATATGCCAACTCTGTAAACTGCTTAAGAGAGAGCTGTAAAGCATTGAGAAGCAGTATATAAGTCTATTGCTATTGCTAATATAAATGTTTACATGGTTGATGCTCAATGCATGAGGTTGTGTGATTGCTCACATCCCCACATTTGTGGACAAGAACATAAGTAAAATTATAATTCTTTTTATATCCACCAATATATTATGTAAAGAGGGCTTCTGTTTCCTTTGTCTCATAGGGATGTAAATGTGACAGCTGACTATAACTTTAAATCAGTCCCAATATGCCAGGTTTCAAAGAAGATTTACTTTTTCTAGAACCATTAAGATTAAATCCTCATCTACTTCTTCAGCTGGTGTTATCTAGAAATTGCCTGAGGATTCTGGGATATCAAAAGGCTGCCCTCGTTATGAACACTTCTGAAACTCTTGAAAAGTATGATTATTTCTAGGCAACAGTGAAAGTTTCATTTAGTTCCTTCTGCAAAATTGTTAACATCATGGGTGTGATTTTATATTTTTGCAGCAACTTTGTGTACAGTACAGTTACTCTGGATAAAATTAAGGCAAGGAGTACTGAATATAAATATTAACCAATTGGTACTAAAAAAATTAGTATGAGTTTTGACAAAGTATTTATGTGATTTGTTTCAAATGACTATGCAAATGTCTTCTTCTCACCACTATTGCAGGAAAATCTCTTTGGAGTATTCTCTATGATGGTCCAGCTTTTCACTCCACTTTCCTGTTCCTGCCTTTCCTTCTTGAGGTTTGAGTCTTTGCATTGTTTCCCAACACACATTTTCTGTCTTCTTCTGTTTCTCTGAGATTTTTTTATTTCTCAAATCCCCAATTGTTTGTTTCTCTCTTTAAATTTTCTGTTCTTGGGTATCAAAAGATTTACTATAGTCCCCATTAGACTACACCTGCAAGGGCTTTTTGGATAGACTTGGCTCCCAAATTTCAAACCCTCTCAGGAAAAGTTCTAAAATCTGAGAAGGAAGGAAGAAAATTGGGATTATTACAGTAATAATAATGTTGAAGTTTACTCCTGTAAAATTTGTTAGGCATCAGTCTAAACTCCCACAGATTCTGTTACCTCATCATGTAACACTGCAACCTACACAGGTTTCTGTCCAACCTGAGTATATTCTGGGCATGAAATGCTGATATGAGAAATTCAATGACTCATATTGGAAAAGTGAGCAAAAAAAAAATCTTAAATTCAACAATTTAAAAACTTTAAGGATTAGTAATTTTGTCCTGCTTCTTGGGAATCAGTAAGAAAAGCTCCTACTGATTTCAGAGAGAACATTACATCAAGGAAAATGAAGAGAATTTGAAATGCTGTAATTCCTGGTTGTCAGCATTTACAAAGAATAAAAGTCTTTGCAATAGGGCTATAAAGCTTTCTCTTCCAAAAATTGTGATAATGACCAACAATTCCATCTCAGTGAGTAATGAGATTGCTGGCTTTTGTTGAAAGCTAATAGAAGCAAAGTGTTCAGCTGCCATACAGTGCCTTTTACAATCTATTTTCCCAGAATGCTTAATATGGAGTTGAATTTACATCACCATTACCTGAAGTGACAGATAAAAAAAATGGCAATGCTTATTTTCCTGGTTTCAAACAACAGGGCATATAAGGACATACAAGGAATTAACAAGCTAGATTTATAGGCAGCTTGGAAAAATGGAGTCAGATCAAGACAATAAAAATGTGGTGTGCTTAATTTACTATGTATTTTAGGAGATAATTGATTAGAGTCTCTTTTTACCTCTTATTCAGATTTTCTACCTTTAAAATTAAGATGCTATAGGCTCTGAATTCAAAATTCTGATATGTGGAGTTTTAGTTTTTCTCCATTGCTCATGTAACCTTGTTATTGAGAAGAGACTAATATACATCTGACTGATTGTTAATGTCTGTGGAGATTCTCATTCATTCAGGTCATAGTTACCTGAAGAAGCTTCTTGGATGAGAAGTGAAAGGTTTTCAAAGAAAAAACCAAGAAAGTTCAGTTGCCTTTTTAAAAAGCACTTTTGGGATGACCAATTCTCAAATGTCCTTGCATTGCATGGAAAAATGGATGTGAAGTCTTATTTAATAAAGGCAAGGGACATTTTTACTTTGACTTGACTGAAATATAATAAATAGATTTTGTATTTTTCTTTTAACATCTGGATTTGGAAGAGGCAGTGAAAATATGGAGACAATACCATGCAGAAACCAAAACAGCAGAGAAGCTATAGATAAAAGAATATATTGCTATGATATTTTGTTACTATTAAAATGACTTATAGAGAGTCCTGAACAACATCTCCTCCTCCTCTTTCTCCTCCTCCTCCTTTGTATATCTCCACTTTGTACAACTCAAGAGGGTTTCCATAATATTCCCACCTTCTCTTTGCTCAATCTCGTGAACTGTCCAAATAGGGACTTGTCCAAAGTATTTCAGTGGAAATTAGGGTCCAAAGTTCTCATTTTTAATTTAGAATAAACCCAAAACAGTAATTAGAAAACAGTTGTTTGCATCCTACTCCACTGATGATCGTATTAATGAATGAGCATTGACAAATTTGTTGAAGTACCCAGAATTCTTGCTACTCCCTGTCCAATTGGAAGCTGTTTTCTGGAGTTCTTTGTGTCCTCATTTATTTATTTATTTATTTATTTATTATTTTATTTATTATTCGAATTTATATACCGCCCTATCTCCCAAAGGACTCAGGGCGGTTTACAGGCATATAAAACATCAATATCAATATACAAATTAAAATAATCCTTAAAAAAACTTATTCTAGCGCCCGAATTATTAAAAATAGAAATATAAGTATCAAATATAAATATTAAAATCAATTTAAAACCCCTCTAAATTTAAAAATCTAAGCCAGTCCTGCACAGATGAATAAATGTGTCTTGAGCTCGCGACGGAAGGTTCAAGGTCAGGAAGTTGACGGAGTCCTGGGGAGTTCGTTCCAGAGGTGGGAGCCCCACAGAGAAGGCCCTTCCTGGGCGTCGCCAACCGACACTGCCTAGCTGACGGCACCCTGAGGAGTCCTCTCTGTGAGAGCGCACGGTCGGTGAGAGGTATCTGGTCGCAGTAGGCGGTCCCGTAGATAACCCGGCCCTATGCCATGGGCGCTTTAAAGGTGGTCACCAAAACCTTGAAGCGCACCGGAAGGCCACAGGTAGCCAGTGCAGCCTGCGCAGGATGGGTGTTATGCGGGAGCCACGAGGGCTCCTCTATCACCCGCGCAGCCGCATTCTGAACTAACTGCAGCCTCCGGATGCCCTTCAAGGAAGCCCCATGTAGAGGCGTTGCAGTAATCCAGGCGAGGCGTCACAAGGCGTGAGTGACCGTGCAAAGGGCCTCCCGGTCCAGAAAGGGGCGCAACTGGCGCACCAGGCGAACCTGGTAGAACGCTCTCCTGGAGCGGCCGTCAAATGATCTTCTAGAGACAGCCGTTCATCCAGGAGGACGCCTAAGTTGCGCACCCTCTCCATCGGGGCCAATGACTCGCCACCGATGGTCAGCCGCGGATTTAGCTGACTGTACCGGGATGCCGGCATCCACAGCCACTCTGTCTTGGGGGGGTTGGGCTTGGGCCTGTTTCTCCCCCTCCCGGCCCGTCGGCCTCCAGGCACCGGGACAGCACTTGATAACCGTTGGGGTGGTCCGGTGTGGAAAAGTACAGCTGGGTGTCATCCGCGTACAGCTGGTACCTCACACGAACCCACTGATGATCTCACCCAGCGGCTTCATGTAGATGTTGAACAGAAGGCGAGAGGATCGATCCCTGCGGCACCCCACAAGTGAGGGGCCTCGGGCCGACCTCTGCCCCTGTCAACACCGACTGCGACCGGTCAGAGATAGGAGGAGAACCACCGATAACGGTGCCTCCACTCCCAATCCTCCAACCGGCGCAGCAGGATACCATGGTCGATGGTATCGAAAGCCGCTGAGAGGTCTAATAGGACCAGGGCAGAGGAACAACCCCTATCCCTGGCCCTCCAGAGATCATCCACCAACGCGACCAAAGCCGTCTCCGTGCTGTAACCGGGCCGGAAACCGGACTGGAACGGGTCTAGATAGACAGTTTCATCCAGGTGTAAGGGAAACTGATATGCCACCATACTCTCAACAACCTTCGCCGCGAAGGTTGGAGACCGGACGATAATTACCTAAAACAGCCGGGTCCAGGAAGGCTTCTTGAGGAGGGCCTCACCACCGCCTCTTTCAAGGCGGCCGGAAAGACACCTCCACCAAAGAAGCGCCAGAATCGCCTGGAGCCAGCCTCGGTCACCTCCTGCGTGGCCAGCACCAACCAGGAGGGGCACGGGTCCAGTAAACATGTGGTGGCATTCAGCCTCCCCAACAACCTGTCCATGTCCTCGGGAGCAACAGGGTCAAACTCATCCCATAAAATGTCACCAAGACCACCCTCAGCCGTCTCACCAGATCACCGCAATCTTGGTCCAAACCATCCCGAAGCTGAGCGATTTTATCGTATAGATAACCGTTAAACTCCTCAGCACGTCCCTGCATCGGGTCATCCCGCTCCCCTGGTGTAGGAGGGAGCGGGTCACCCAAACAGGGCGGCTGGGCGGTTATCTGCCGATGCAATGAGGGAGGAGGCGAGCTACGCCGCTTCCTCAATGCCACTAGGTAAGTCCTAGTATAGGACTTCACTAGTGTCCGATCAGCTTCTGAACGGCTAGACCTCCAGGAACTCTCTAGGCGTCTTCTCCGGCGCTTCATCCCTCTCCGCTCCTCGGAGAACCAAGGAGCCGGTTGGGACCTGCGCCGGGGCAGGGGGCGCAAAGGCACCACACGGTGTAAGGGCCCCGCCGCGCCCGCTCCCAGGCTGCAACAAGTTCCTCAACCGAGCCGTGAGCCAGACCCTCAGGAAATGGCCCAAGCTCCGTCCGGAACCCATCCGGGTCCATCAGGCGCCTGGGGCGGAACCAACGTATCGGCTCCGCCTCCCTGCGGTGGTGAATGGCGGTCAGAAAGTCCAGGCGAAGAAGAGAGTGATCTGACCATGACAAAGGTTCAATGACTATTTCCTTTAAGTCCAGATCTCTCAACCACTGACCAGAGACAAAAATCAGGTCCAGAGTGCCACCCCCAATGTGAGTAGGGCCATCAACTACTTGGGTCAGGTCCAAGGCCGTCATGGAAGCCATGAACTCCCGAGCTGCCGTCGATGACGAGCCGGAAGATGGCAAGTTAAAGTCCCCCATGACTAAAAGTCTGGGGGTCTCAACTGCCACCCCAGCCAGCACCTCCAGGAGCTCGGGCAGGCGGCTGTCACGCAGCAAGGAGCCAGGTGCGTGACCAGCAAGCCCATCTGACACCTATGACCCCACCTCACAAAGAGGATTCACACCCGGCAATCTGAGGTACAGTGGTCTCCCTCGGCTCTAGACTCTCTTTAATAACAACCGCCACCCCACCACCCCTACCCTGGGCCCTCGGCTGATGGAATGCACGGAAACCCGGTGGGCACATCTCGACCAGGGGCACGCCCCCTTCAGTGCCCAGCCAGGTCTCCGTAACGCCTATAATATCCGCGGCACCCCCCTGAATCTGATCATGTATTAGGGGGGCCTTATTGGCCACGGACCGTGCGTTGCATAACATCAGACGAAGGCCCAGGCTCTGAGGGTCTTGACCATCCGGGGGACGGGAGAAGGGAGGGGGATCGGGGCGCGCGATCGCCTGCAGACATCGAGCGCGCGCCCCCCCAAAACGATGCGGTCCCCCCCTTCCGCCATATCTGCCCCTCCCACTTACCGTGCAAATGGAACCACCCTCACCAAAAGGAACGTAATCCCCCCCTATAACCTCCGAACCCATTACTAAACCGCCACGAGCGCGCAGGACTGGCTCCCACCCGGCGGGCTACTCCCAATACCCGCCCTAACCTCCCACCCCTCCCGATGGGTTCTCTCCCCTACCCGTCGAATCCCTCCCTCCCAACTCTTAAAATCCCCATTAAAACTCCCCTTAAAAAATTTCTTAAAACAACTAATTAAAAAGCCCCTAAGCCTCCTATTTTTAGCATGCCACCTCTCACCTCTCTTCAGAATGGTTCATTCTGAATATACTTTTGCTCTGTAAAGAGAAATTACTTCTGTTCAAAAGAATGTTAGGTCTTTGCAACTAAGACAGCAATTATAAATCCGTCCATCCATCCATCCATCCATCCATCCATCCATCCTTCCATCCATCCATCCTACATTGAAGTGGTGGGGGTATTCTTAACCCAGAATTTCCTGAATTAATTCAATATAATTTCAATATAATTATATTCTTTAAAAAAATCTGGGCCAAAACCTTGATTCCATTTAAACTGTAATAGGATGGCATGGTTTTGAGAGAGGCAGTTGAAGTGTTATAATTAATATTCTATGTATAGAGTTTCCTTAAATTGTCATCTCATTCTGGAGAAATCTATCTGCCAAATTTCAATTTTTCTTCTTATGAAATTTATAATCTCCCCCATCCCAAAAATAAAAGACAAAGAAATATTAAGCAAATCCTGATTTTTATATATAATTCTTCATTTCTATGCATCAAAAAGCTGAATAGATTAAGAAGCAGCTCAGAAAGTATTTCAGGTAGGTCTTGTGTTGCAGAAGCTAATTTGTTTAGAAATGAGAGAAAAAAATACACCTGTGGTAAATTACTTAATTAATAATCTAATGAGCCATTTGGTTTGATTCCCATTTTTCTCAACTAGCTGGTCCAGCTTATGGTCCATTTTCTACAGCAAACTGTCATGCTTACAGTGTTGTCAGTTGGTCAGGAGGAGCTAAAACATCCAGCAATGAAGTCTGTGGTAATACTACAAAATAAGTACCCTCGGCTTCAACTTTTGTTTGTAGAGAAGCAATGGAACTGTAATAACTACAACTATCCTAGATCATGTAAGCACCTAAGTGGGCTCTCAGACTCCCCCAGAAGAGTATCAACCAAGCGGAAGTTTCTCTGAAACTTAGATAACAAGGCTAGGAATTACATCTTTCCTGCTATTTTGAAGCAGTCATCATTGCAAATTATGAGCGGAGACTGTTTCTATGCTTGCTTTTACGTAATGAAGCTTGTTTTTCTTTTCTCAAACTTGCTCATAAATGCCCACTGCACGTTTATGTTCACTGTCTCCTTATTATGAAAATCTCTTGACACTTAAAAAAAAAAGCTCTGAAAGTGGATCCTGATAATCTGGAAACAAAGGTGGCTCCAACAATATTTTGTACGCATAGTATATCTTGGACATACAGTTTTCAGTTTGTGATCATTTATTTAACCGTTCAAAGTTACAACGGTGCTAAAAAATGACTAATGATCAGTTCTTGCACTATGACTGTTTCAGCTTCGCCACAGGCATGAGATAAAAATTCAGGGATTTGCCAACTAACATGTATATATGATGTTGGCAACATTCCAAGGTCATTTGCGACCTTCCCAGCCGGCTTCCACCAAGAAAATCACTAAAATCAGGTGTGATTCAATTAAAGATCCCATCATTTAGTAATGGAAGTTGAGATCCCTATTGAGGTTATAAGTTGAGGTCTGCCTGTATATATGGCAGTCCTTCAAGTTTGAAGAAGAACAGAACCCAATTGTGCAGTTTTTCCCTGTTGTGCTGTTTAACCTTGTGACACAAAACTGGCTTTGCAGCCCGAGTCTGGTTGTACAAAATCTGTCAGATGTAAAGGATCAGGACTATATGTTAATATCAGAAAGATTTATAATTCATTCTACCCAAGAATCTAATAAACTGAAGTTCAAAACTGAATCAATGCCAGATAAGGTTCAATAGTATTCAAGTGGGGTTGGACTTGGATTGTTTGTGGCAACATAAGGACTCTAAGCTGATGATACATTTAACTCTGCCCCCTCCTCCTGCTTTTGTCCTACAGAATCTAGCACAATGGAGGCACTGGATATTCATTGTTGTAGAAACTGTGGGTGTTATTCTGTGAAGCCACTCATGATTTCTATCAGTTTTTGGCAGTACCTTTCTTCAATATGTACACATAAATGCATACATAGATATACATATTAACAATTCTCTTGAACTGTTTGTATGCTGGGGACCAAGGGGTTCAGGAAGCTGCCTAAGGAATCCCTGAGAATGGCTGATATTTACAATTTCAGGGAAATGCTACTGAACCATTGCCAAAAATAAAAATAATAAAAATGAGGATTGAAAATATGAGAATATGGAACCAGTAACTTTCCGGCCAGCTGAAGATGCCAGAATACATTGTTGTCCAACAAGAACTAACAGTTCTATTTGGCAGGGCAGAAAAAGCCAATTTTTTACCGTACATTGGCAGACAGGGGCTACAATAACATTCAAACTTTGCAGTAGAAGCATAGCCCATCTCAATCTGTACAAGCCAGTTCCTTACTTTGGCCATCAGTAGTATGATGAACCAATGGCCCAGTTTTAGAGATTTTCCATATTTAACATTGGTTGGGGGGTATACTTCCTCAATCAGGGTTGTGTAATTTGTAGTGGTCCTCCGGTTTCTGCTCAAAGAGAAGGTAGGAGCCATGGGCAGGGGTCTTTTATATAGGTTCATCTTGTGTACCAATTGTGCTCATTCTTGGATAGGAAAGCCTTGCTCATGGTGACTCATGCCGTAGTCACCTCTTATTTACTGTAAAACAGTCAATAAGGGGCTGCCCTTGAAGAGCACTTGGAAGTTGCAGCTGATCCTGAATGCTGTGATGTAGTCAATTTTTGGCATTTACCAAAACTGCTCTGTGATGCCTACTGGCTCCCAGTAGACTTCTGGTACAGTTTGAAGTGCTGATCATCATCTACAAGTCCTCCATGACAAGGGATAGGCTACTTGCAGTCTGCCTTTTTCCTATTTTCCTATATTCCTTATTGTTTCTGCATGCCTCGCCAGATCTAATAGAAACAGTGTAGGCCAGATTCCCCCCTTTTAAAGCAATGTCATCTTGCTGACTTTGAAGCCATGCCTTTTCAGGGGCAGCACTTCCCTGCCAAACAACATCTCCCAGGCAGTGGTGGGGTTCTAGGGGTTCACATGGATTGGTAGTTAAGTAGTTAAGCAGTTCGGAGAACCGGTTGTTAGAAGAAATCTCCTTTTGTTTTTCCCCACTTTACAGGGTTAATCCTGTAAGGAATTACAACTTTCTGATGTTGTTTCCTAGCCTAATCTTTATTGCTCTGCTTACAGAAACTGCCTCTCCCTTAACCCTTATTACATTCTTGGCAGTATGCTTAGACTTATTGTAGCCTGAGCTTCTCCTGAGTTTTTTTCCTTTGCTGATACTTTGCTGGGGCTTGACTTTCTTAAAGGGGAAGGGTTGTTTTCAGCTTTTTACACTGCTGTTGGGAGGAAATACTGCCCTGTTGGAGTTCTTCCAGCCAGGATGCAATGATCAGCACTTTGAAGAAATAATTGAATAACAACAAAGCAGAAATTTTAATGACAAGGAAACGGGATGAGTGACATTCAGCAAGGCTTATTGGCTAGCTAGAAAGATTGACTTCAAACGTGAATTTACATACCCTTTCTGAGTTTTGGTCTAAAACTGGTTTTTGGTGAAGTTTAATTCTGTGTTTGGTGATCCTGTTTTTAGCGATGAGATAATTTTCCCTATTCAGCTTTGTTTGGAAGGAAAAATGTTAATCTCCATTTTTCTATTGTAGGTAACTCTTTTTTCTTCCAGTATTGTCCTATCAGTAGTCTTGCTGCTGTTATTAAATTTAAAATCAACTTAGTCTCAATTACTGTACAGTCCGTAATAATTCCCAATAAGAAAAATTGCAGTAGGAACTTTATCTTCTTTTTCAAAACATTTTGTATAATCCACCAGATCCTTATCCAAAAAACCTTAATCTTCTTACAAGTCCACCAAATATGAAAATATGTAGCATCATCACAATTACATCTCCAACATTTCGCTTGTATATCTGGATACATACATGATAATTTCTTAGGGTCTAAGTGCCACCTATAAAACATTTTATAAAAATTTCCCCTCAAATTCTGTGCTTGTGTAAATTTAACATTTCTAACCCAAATTTTTTCCCAAGTTTCCAATATTGGTTCTTGAATATTTTGTGCCCATTTTATCATACAATCCTTTATTAAATCCCTTTCAGAGTCTATTTCTATCAACACATTATACAATCTCTCTGCGCCTGAGTTTGATTTATAATTTGTTTTACCAAGTTTTCTTCATTCTGCATGATACCAATTTTCTGATTTTCTTTCCACCTAGCTCGTAATTGCCCATATTGGAACCAAGTATAATTTCTCCCTTCTTCTTTTAATTGTTGCAAGGATTTTAATTGTAAATTACCTCTCTCAAAATATAAAAGTTCTTTATAAGTAATCATTTCCTGTTTCTGTTCTATATTTATATTCTCTATTGCAACCTGGGGTTTGTCCAAATAGGAATTTTATAATTCAACTTGTAATAGTATTTCTTCCAGACACGCAGAAGAGCAATTCTTAACACATGGTTCTTAAAGGCTCTATCCACTTTTTTATCATACAATAAATATGCATGCCATCCATATAATAAGGCATAACCTTCTATATTCAAAATCCTTTCCTCCATTAAGTTAAACCAATCAGTTATTACCGAAAGAGCAGCTGCTTCATAATATAATTTAAAATTGGGCATTTTTAAACCTTCTCTTTCCCGTATGTCTTGAATTATTTTCATTTTAACTCTCGCTTTTTTACTTTCCCATATAAATTTATTAATTCCAATCTGCCATTCTTCCAAATTTTTATCTTTCTTAATTATTGGTATCATCTGAAACAAAAATAAAAATCTAGGTAAAACATTCATTTTAATGGCTGCTATTCTCCCCAATAATGATAATTGTAATTTTTTCCAACTGAACATTTCCTTCTGAACTTTTTGCCATAATACCTCAAAGTTATTCTTATACAATTTCACATTTGAAGAAGTAATATAAACCCCTAAATATTTGACCTTTTTTACAATTTCAAATCCTGTTGTTTTCTCTAATTTTTCTTTCTGTTGTCTAGTCATATTTTTTGTTATCTCTTTTGTTTTATTCTGATTTACTTTAAACCCTGAAATTTTTCCATATTGATCAATTATTTCCAACAAACATACATTTGAATTTATAGGATTTGACAAAATAATCACCAAATCATCATCAATTCTCATTGGCTCATTAATTCTTTTGCCAGGTCTATGAACATTGGAGATGGGGTAAAAATGTTAGCTTGTTTGCAAAAGAAAAATAAATTCTCCAAACTGTGAATGAGTACAGACTGATCTTTAAAGATGCAGTAGATTCATTTTTCCTAAAAAATAAATTGCGTAAAATATGGGGCAGAATTCTGCATAGAAATGCTTCGGCCACTTGTTGCAGCAGTGAAGACTTTTCTAACTTCTGGAAATGGAAATAAGAAAGAAAAGAAAAGAAAAGAAAAATGGAAAAGATAAGAAAAGAAAAGAGAAAAGAAAAGAAAAGTGTGCCCTATCCAATGCAAAACTTTTGAGATAAAGTTACTCTCCATGGAAATATATTAATATTCATTTGCTAGCTGACAATTTATTTGTATTGTTTAATGTTTATTTTATTGGAACGTGATATTCTGTGTCTAGGAGCTGGCAGTTAATTATGTCTTCATTTTTGTACACATCTTGTTTAGCATCCCTGAAATCTGTTTGTCTGCTTTGCCAAGCAGTTACCTCAAAATTCACTTCATTTTTCTTTCTTTAGGGACAACTCAGAGACAATGCTGCTTGTCACTCAGGATAATTCATTTTAAGAGGTCATTCATTTTCATTTCCCACCACAAGTTGGTAGTCAATCTGTTCTGGAAATAATTTTATTATGCTGTCATGAAAGAATACTGTTACTTCCCATACTGTCTCTTGGAAGGCATGAAAATCTACTCTAGAGGAATTACCAAAGAAATGTAAGTGTTTAATCCCCTCACTACAGAGATATTACTAACTCTGAGACAAAGGCAATCAAATTTTTTTTCCAGAGGACCCTGAATATTGGTCTCTGGCTTCCTTCTGCCAATACATAGTCCTCAATTTGGCAGATCTACCTGCAACTTTTCAAGCCAAAATGTAGATGGAAGAAGGACACCATGCCAGAATCCACAGAGCTACAAAAGGCATTTTCTACATGCACTAATGTTTGGGCAATCCCCTTTCTGGGGTAGCCTCTTGAATCCTTTCAAACCTCTTCCTGAAATACAAAGTATCCTTTTTGAACTCCATTACATATTGGACAAATCAGCTGGAATAGCAAAGAAAAACAATGCTAAATCAATGAATTAATTTTATGCAATACCCTACAATTATGTAGACATATTATTCCATCATGAATATAGTAATTCATTTATGGAAAAAATAAGCTCTACAAAGCAGCTTTCCTATATCTCTTTTATTGATCTAGCACTTTAGAATTGGCTAGTGGTCCTGTGTATTTGGATAACGGATAACTATATTTGGACATATGGTACTGTATCTAAAAACTTGGAAAAGATTGTCCGTAAACATGCAGGCTTCCTAGCTCACACAATCCATATGGAAAAATTAAAAATTATTATATTAATGAAACCTAAAACAGCCCACTACTCTGAAGTACCTTCCTTTTTAGTAGAATAAATCTCAGAGTCCACTGTTAAAATGAATTGAGCTACTTGCAGGTCTCATTTTACAAAAAGTAGTTTCAGCAATTTTCAAAATGCTTACAATAATCTATTACAGTCAAGACATTAGCATGGAAAAAAACTACCCTGGCCTAAATTAATTAGCATTCAACTTCTAAAATTTTATTTGTGTTGAAAACCTCAGAAGAAAAGATAATAAAAAAAGGATTATATATTGCTGTATATGGATTATCAGAAGGTGGGGGATGCTGCAAAGGAACCAGTTCTGAAGTATCGCTTTCTGTATAAAGTATTTATCAACATAATACATTATTATACTTCTCAGCAAGAGCCCTCATCTTCTAAAAACTGTCATGTTGCTACCACAGAGATAGTGAAATAGCTGAGAGCATATCAAATAACCAACAGGAAAATTTGCTTTCCAAATAGTTATTTTGAAGCAGTGAGCTTTAGGACAACAGGGAATTTCTGTCCTCTACTTGAAGCCTAATGAGTCTAAATAGCAAGGACAGATTGGTAGGGGACTTCAGTGTTGCATGAGGAAGGGCAGGTTGGCCTTTTGATCTGACAAAACCTTACAGTTCCATAAACAGGTCTCATAGTTGTTCTCTAGGCAATCAGCCTGACCTTAAGTTAAATACGGTTAGTGACTGAAATAATTGGCTGGTAATCATCTCAGGCCTAAATGGTTGTAACATAAATACCACTTTTAATCTATCTTATATAATATGTTCAAGTGGTCAAAATTAGACCTTTTAATAATTTTCAAAGATCACTGCTACAGTGCTGAGGAGAATGCTGATATTTTCCACAATCTTTGGTTGTTTAGAAGTGGTTATCTGATTGGCGCAGGAGATGTTTACCTCACTCCAATGATCTTTATTTGTTCTTACTGACATTGGCATAAATACATAGAGAATTATGCCAACATAATTAAATGGGATCACTTCATGAAAAGGAAAAGTTTGAGGGGTGTTTGTTTTGGAGGGAGAAATTCCCTTCACATAATCATTAGTGATAAAACACAACGGAAGAATATTTGGTTTAAGACTAATCACAGCACATCAGATGAAGGTCAGTTATCTCAGTACTGATTGTCACATGTACACATGCAATTCAGTGTGAAAATACAGTCAATGAGAAATGAATACATGTACACCAGTTACATATCTGATCTGAAAACTGAGTGAAAATAAGGAGAGAGGGAGAGATGTTTCCAACCATCTTGTGCTCCAGATAAGTGAATTGACTTCAATATAGTACATAGCCCCTATGATATTTTTGCCTTTTGGTATATGTTTTGTAGACCTGCCATAAATAAAATATGTAATACTGATGAAAGAAAATTTTGAAATGAGAATTTTTCAAGATTTTATGCTCTTTTCCATGAACCACTTGAGGGAAAAATGGTACTGTTAACAATTAAACAATATTTGCATAAATTTAATGGCATTGCCATTAAATACGAATAAATAAATTGCAAACTGTTCTTCATTGCTGCTTTTTTTGGTGTTCTGTATAGGGTAAAAATTAGAGATATTGACAGATCTCACAGACATTTTATAAAAGTTAAGTTTTTATTGGAAAGTAATGTAAAAATAAAAAAAAGGACTCCAATTAATTACTCATCTCTTAGTCAAAATATTTGTAAAGTTTGGGAAAAATAAGTTGGAATTTATGCCAGAAAAACAAACTAGAGCTAGTGTGAATACAAAAACAACATTGATAAACTACAATTGAAATCTTTAAATACAGTGAAAGAGGAAAGGATAATTCATACTTGGTTTCAATATGGACAGCTGCAAGGGCCGTGGTAGCTCAGGCTGGTAAGAAGCCTGTTATTAGAACACAGCAGCCTGCAATTACTGCAGGTTCAAGCCCGACCCAAGGTTGACTCAGCCTTCCATCCTTTATAAGGTAGGTAAAATGAGGACCCAGATTGTTGGGGGGGCAATAAGTTGACTTTGTAAATATACAAATAGGATGAGACTTATACACTGTAAGCCGCCCTGAGTCTTCGGAGAAGGGCGGGATATAAATGTAAATAAATTAAAAAAAAACTAGATGGAAAGAAGACCAGAAAATTGGTATCATGCAAAACGAGGAAAACTTGGTAAATCAAATTAGAGACCAAAGTCAATCGCATATTAAAAGGTTGTATAATGCATTGATAGAAATAGATTCAGAAACGGAATTAGTTAAGGATTGTATGATAAAATGGGCACAAAATATACAGGAACCTATAATGATGGAAACTTGGAAGAAAATTTGGGTTAGAAATGTTAAATTTACACAAGCACAAAATTTAAGAATTTTTTTTTTACAAAATGTTTTATAGATGGCATTTAGATCCTAAAAAACTAGCGTGCACGTATCCGAACTTGCAAGCTAAATGTTGGAGAAGTGATTGTGATGATGCTACTTATTATCATATATGGTGGACATATAAAAAAATCAAATCATTTTGGATAAAAATTTGGTGGATTATGCACAATATCTTGAAAAAGAAGATAAAGTTTACTCCACAGTTGTTTTTACTGAGTATAATTATGGATTGTACGGTTATAGAGAGTAAACTGATTTTAAATTTAATATCAGCAGCTAGACTATTGGTAGCGCAATATTGGAAGAAGGAACAATTGCCTACTATTGATGAATGGACATTAAAAGTAGCAAACTTAGCAGAGATGGCAAAAATTTCAGCATATTTGAAAGACTATTCACAAGAAAGATACATATTGGAATGGAGAAGATGGATTGATTATATTCAAAATAAGTATCAGACAAAGAAGTATCAAATAGCTTATGAATGAATAGAATGTAAGAATTGTACTTGTATTCTTTTTTTAAAAAAATATATAAAAAGGGAGTTAAGGTTCCAAGGGAGGGAAGGGTTCCAAGGGAGGGAAGGGAGGGAAGGGCCGGGATAGCTCAGGTCATTAAGAAGCCTGTTATTAGAACACAGAGCCTGCAATTACTGCAGGTTCAAGCCCGGCCCAAGGTTGACTCAGCCTTCCATCCTTTATAAGGTAGGTAAAATGAGGACCCAGATTGTTGGGGGGGCAATAAGTTGACTTTGTAAAAAAATATACAAATAGAATGAGACTATTGCCTTATACACTGTAAGCCGCCCTGAGTCTTCGGAGAAGGGCGGGATATAAATGTAAACAAAACAATTATGAATAGTTAGTGTAGTCTAGCTTATGATTGTTAAATGTTAAATGTTATACCCTGTATTTTGCTCCGGGAAGTCCAGGGGTGGGGATTGGGGAAAGGGGGGAGGGTGGAGGGGGAGGGTGGAGAGGCTGAGGGAGGGTGGAGGGAGAATTTGCAAAAAATTTGTAAAACTTTTTAATAAAAAAAACAACAACATTTCTGCACACTTCTTGCTGACCCTGAAAAATCTTATAATTGTGTTTGGAAAAGAAAAACCAATAGAGACAGATGGCTTGCAAGTTTTCCATTCAGATTAAGGGAAAAGTATTCTTAAAATAAAAGCTTCAACAATAAGCATTTTTTTCCATGAGATAAATTCTACCAAACTTAATGGCACCCTTTTAAATACAATTTAATAAATGGTATTAAAATAGTTAAAACTGTTCTGTAAATGTCAAGAACCATGTTACCAAAATAGCACTTAGACTTATATACCACTTCATAGAGCTTTACAGCCCTCTCTAAGTGGTTTACAGAGTCAGCATATTGCCTCTAACAATCTGGGTCCTTATTTTACTGACCTCGGAAGGATGGAAAGCTGAGTCAACCTTGAGCCAGTGAGAATCGAAATAGAAGAAAAATCTGGTGGAACAGTGAGGAGAGAAAGCTATAGTCTCTAAATGTTAACAATAACACTAAGGTTCAAATTACACATGATATGAAATTCTGAAAATTTTCTTTTCCACTCATCTAGCAATATTAATTGTAATCTTCATCTGATCATTCTGTAGCCTACTTTTTTCAGGGAAAAAATTAGAGATTTTTATTTATTTCCCCCTCATCCCCACTTCAAGTGGTGAAGAAGCAGTTTGGTAAAGATGATTCTTAGCGGAAAAATAATGGGGAGAGAAAGTTTAACAGACTTTCTCCTTTTTCCCTACTTTTTCCTCAGTTTCCAGTTTTACATAGAATAATCAGAGACAAGCAGTAGTTTCAGTACAGAAGGGTTTATGGTAGAAATTCACATTGTGGGTAGCACTGTGGACAGCTCCAGGTAATACTCAAACTGGAGGTAGTTCTATTGTCTAAAGCAGGCGTCTCCAACCTTGGCAACTTTAAGACTTGTGGACTTCAACTCCCAGAGTTCCTCAGCCAGCTTTGCTTAAAAGAGACCCCTGGTCTAAAGAAGTGAGTCTAGACTGACAGGAAACAGAGGTTAGTTTTGCCTTGCCAAAAGAAATGTTTTCAAGATGTAAAGTGCTTACCTTTTTTTAAGCAAATGTTGGGAAAATATGGCCTTGCTTTGTTTTGAGATTGAAATCCTTATATTCTGAAGATTGCAACACAATTTCCTCTGGTTGGGAAATAATACCTAGATAGATTTCAAGTATATGGTGACATGGGAAGAACGTGTGCAGAGGTAGTTTTTCTGAAAATTTCCATCAATTCTTAAAGGTCATGCCATACTATTATCCCCTAAACACAAATGTATAAATCTGATTGACTAGTAGTAGTACTAGTGCATACTTTGAGCTGTGGATGAGGATATTAATCTTTCCTTTTTTGCCCTTAACATTTCTATATAGATTCCATACATTGAATTTGAAATCTAAAGTATAATGACACTGAAAAATTCTTATATACTTCATGAACTTTAAAGTGAAAGAAGTGCATTTTTAGAACAGTTCAATGACTTTTAGAGAGCATGTGGGGTTTTGAATATTATAAATGTTAACATGTATGAAATATAAAATGCTAATATTATATAAATCATGCTAGAGGGAGGAAAAACCCTGGAAGTGATTTATTAGATGGCTCAAATATGCGTGCAGGTTTTGAGATACAAAATCAAGGCAAGTCATTAAGGGTTGCTGTTTCAATATTGCTTGATAAGCAGTAAACAAACAGGACATTGCAGTTGATTTTTCATATGACAGATGTTCTTGTGTTATTGTTTCTGACACACAAGAAAAGTGGGGACAAGAAGGAGGGAGTTGTTTTGGAAATTCTGAATAGCAAAAGAAAAGATTTGTAAGCTTCCTGAAGACTGATCTAAGCATACTGGTTCACTGCAGGAAATGGAGTGCTATGCTATCCCTCCCAGATGGTTGCCCATCTCTGTTGAAAGACTTCAATTGGGGGGCCTTGCTAGCCTTCTAGATAATTGGGTCTGCTTTTAAACTACTGCAACTAAGGTGTTTTTCCTAAAATCAATTCTTTTATCATGTAAACACAGAGCTTCTAGTTCTATCCTTTGGGACAGCAGAAAATTTCCACTTCCATATGGCAGACAGTTAAATATTTGAAGTATATTCAGCCCTCAGTCCTGAGGTCAAAAGTCCCTTCAGGTAGTGACTGGTTTAACTTAACAGAGGAAAGAATTTTGAATATAGAAGGTTATGACTTGTTATATGGATGGCATGCGTACTTATTTTATGGAAAAAAAGTGGATAGGGCTTTTAAGAATCATGTGTTGAGAAGTGCTCTTTTGCGGGTCTGGAATAAATATTCCTATAAATTAGATTATAAGATTCCTATATGGGCGAGCCCTAGACATGCAATAGAGAATATAAATATAGAACAGAAACAGGAAATGATTACATATAAAGAACTTTTGTATGCTGAAGGAGGTAGATTGCAATTAAAATCATTACAGGTATTAAATGAAGAAGGGAGGAATTATACTTGGTTTCAATATGGGCAAATAAGTGCTAGATGGAAAGAAGATCAAACATTGGTATAATGCAAAGGGAGGAAAATTTAATAAAGCAAATTAGAAATCAGACCCAGGAGCATATAAAGAGATTGTATAATGTGTTGCTTGAAATAGATTCGGAAAAGGATTTGGTAAAGGATTGTATGATAAAATGGGCACAGAATATTCAGGAACCAATAATGTTGGAAACATGGGAGAAAATTTGGGTTAGAAATGTTAAGTTTACACAAGCACAGAATTTAAGGAAAATTTTTATAAGATGTTTTATAGATGGCATTTAGATCCCAAAAAATTATCATGTATGTATCCTAATATCCAAGCGAAATGTTGGAGGTGTGATTGTGATGATGCTACATATTTTCATATTTGGTGGACTTGCAAGAAAATTAAGGTCTTTTGGATAAGAATTTGGTGGATTATTCAAAATGTACTGAAGAAGAAGATAAAGTTCCTGCCACAATTTTTCCTTTTGGGAATTATAATGGATTGTACAGGGATTGAGACTAAACTGATTTTGAACTTAATAACAGCAGCAAGACTGCTGATTGGACAATACTGGAAGAAGAAGAGATACCTACAATAGAAGTATGGATATTGAAAGTTATTAACTTGGCTGAGATGGCTAAAATCTCAGCGTCTTTAAAAGACAATACGCAGGAAAGATATTTAATTGAATGGAAAAAATGGATTGATTATCTACAAAACAGATATCAGATTAAGAAATATCAGATTGCCTTTGAATAATTAGAAAGTTATTTTATGTAATGGGGAGGGGGTTGGGAGACGAAAAGCTTTGGATGTGGTTATTTGGATTGGACTTTACCTTGTGATTGACCGGGAAGCGGGGTGGGGAGGAGGGGTGTTTTGTTTTGTTTTTTTTTTTGGGAGGGAGGGGGAAAAAAGGGGGAAAATGTTTTTGTTTTTTTTAAAACTCTTTCAATAAAAAAAAAAAAAAAAAAAAAAAGTCCCTTCAGGTTTTCCAGATTTCTTGCTTTGTATATTGCTACCTTCTGCTGACCCCACCTCAGTTTTCCTATATCCTTGTATAAATCAAACAAATTATCATTCTTTTTTAAAATTATTTCGAACACATTAAAACACAAGACAAACATACAACATGTATATACATATCACTGTTTCTTATCAACTATTCAAAGCGGTCCTTTCTTACCATTTATAAAATTATTATTCCGTTTCTTTTGGGAACTATTATACTATTAATGCTCCCCAAGTGCACATTCACATTTCATATCATATAAAAGTTTCTTTTCAAATACTGTAGGTGTTCCCATTCTATATCTGTCCTTTTTATTTTCCCTTCTTAATTAAAAATATTATGTTGAGATAATTTAGTTTCCCCCCCCCAAATTTCTATGCTGCTAACTAGTGCCTCATAGGATTCCTTCATAGGGAACCATTGACTATGCCCTGAATACAGTTTTTAATTAGATGTGAATCCCCATGAAGATACAGTTATCTAGCTTGCACATAACAATTTTGCTAACCATAAATTATGGGGAACTTTACTGAATGGTTTTCCAATATCAAACTAAATTATCTGCATGTCATTCATAGTTCAAATATTAGTACATTTATTAAATGTACATCTTTTCTAGCCATTAGAATTAGTGCTTGAGGCAGCCAACAATAACATACAAATAAATTAACAACATTATAATTAAACACCAAAACTTAGCAATTAAAAACTCATCAAATAAAAAGATATTACACAAGATTTAATTTGGGGCCTCATTTACTTTAGAAAATAATCCTCTTGGACTGTTTAAGAAGTGCTTACTTTGCCTCAGGGAATAATTCTTTTTCCTCCCTCCCTCCCTCCCTCCCTCCCTCCCTCCCTCCCTCCCTTCCTTCCTTCCTTCCTTCCTTCCTTCCTTTCTTTCTTTCTTTCTGCTTAGCTCTGCCTCCTACAGGGATAAATCCTAAATGTTATCCAAGGGGGATCTTTACTAATTAAGGATTAAGTGGAAGAATTAATTCTCCTTAATTCTATTATTTGGTAAACAATATTAATAAAAGCTGCAGGCTTTATAGAAATTTTATTCAATGAGATGTTTTCAGATTTAGAACAAATACATGAAGAACTTTGCTATATTTGCACATAATAAACAATGTTTGCAGGGAAGACCACTATCAGTAGAACAATGAAAGCCATTCAGAAAAAGGTCTTTGAATCTTGCTTCAGCATAGTACTTCTCTCATATTAATTAAAAAAGTCCAACTTTTTCCAACATGAACTTGAAAAAATGGCTTTCTTGCATTAGGGAATTGGCTCCTTAAAGCATCTGCATCTTTTTTCCCCAACACCCACGGATACCTGAAAAATGTCAGACTGTTTTAGGAGAAGGTGAAGAATGTGCAGAGACGGAAAGATTACGAATTAGAGAAATGAAAATAACTACATTTGTCAGTGATTGGAAATCATTTATACACATGTGATTTATGGGTTTAACAATTAGAAAAGACAGATTATATATAACAAAAGAGATATGATATTGCCTTAGAGAGAAAGGACAAAATTTAAATGCATTTATAACTGCTGTAAACAAGACTGGAGGTTATATCTTTATTGATTTTTTTAAAAAAATCTTTTTTTTCTTTTCATTTCTTTATTTTTTCTTACCACTTTTTTATTTTCTTTAAATGTTTTTATTCTGTAAAAATATTTAATAAAAATAAATTTAAAAATGTCAAGCTTTAATGAGTGACTGAGAGATGCTGCACTCGCACAAGGTCCAAAGCACTTTCTCCAGATGATTTTTGAACCATGCTCTGCCTTAGAAAAACTATTTTAACAATGTAAAGCTCCTTAACCAATGAAATAATTAATCTCAGAACAAGTATGTTGACTTGGACATGGTCCTAAAAATCTTTCAATGGGTTCCAATACCTGTTTGGGATGAATCTATGCATTGCATTGCTTCCACAGCCTTTTTAAAAGTACATTCCAGCTTACTCGACATTCCTCCAAACCTTTATCAAATAAACTGTCTTTTTAATCTGTGATTAAAAAAATGAACCCATCAGTCACTTCACTGCTTTCTTTTCCTTCCCTTTTTCTCTCATCCTGAATGGAGAGATGAAAAAAACTTTTGACTTTCTTGCTGTTAGTTTGCTTTTCTGCTTTTCTACAACATCTCTTTTACAGTGACTGCCATTTTAATTTCACAGAATATACCAAGCACAAAATTCTTCTTAGGCATTCCGTGGGGAAAGGGTAAGAGCATTATCATTTTCCCCTGATGGTATGTTTTGCATATGATCATCTAGCATAGCTGCATATCTGTTCTGGGAACATTCTACTTGATTTTTCTTATTGGAGAAAATCTAAAAGTCATTCCAGAATTGGTGGAGTCTGCCAAGTTGTTTTTTGTTTGTTTGAAGGTTTTTCCATCTTATTTATTTATCGTGCTTGTATATTCAACTCACAGCAGTTTGCAATAAGCCATTAAACATTAAAATACAGTTAAAACTAAACAGTAGTAACCACGTAGTAATACAATAATAAATAAAACAAGTATGCAAACTAATAAATAATCTCAAATATCTTGGCACCAGCTCATCAACCTAGTGACCACAGCTTTACATTATTCTAGAGAATAGACTCTGACTTTGTAGCTTTACAAATCATACCAGGGTTGGGTCCATGGAGAAAATATTTTACAAAATGCAAAGTGGGGAAAAACATTTCTTGGCTCCCACCATTCTCACTCTTCACATCTGGAGAATCTTGTCTCAAATTGTATAGGGTCTCCTGCTTGAGCACGGGGTGGACTAGAAGACCTCCAAGGTCCCTTCAGCTCTATTCTGGTTAATTGATTGATCTTCACTATCACCAACTGAGATGAACATACTGTGTAATCAGTTTTAGATGGAGAAGGCATTTTTGCAAGTACTTATGAGCCAAAGCATAGTTTTACATCTGAACACCACAAGCACTTAGATCCAGATAGCTTACTGGAAATTAATGAAATGCCTGCTATATTGCTGTCACTCAGCATTAACAGTTCTTATCTACCAACATGCATTTATCTGCATTCTGCACCAACTGAAATTTCTGAGCAGTATTCACAGATAGAACTATTCAGAATGTTCAGAAGACAGTAGATTATTCTGGTGCTGATGAGGGCACAGCTTACTGTCAGTAAGTTCTCCCATTCTAGATAAGGTCACAACCATCACTTCAGCTAATGCAGTGGGGCAGTTTTCTGCTTCAGTTTGCAAATCCAATAGTAACTGTGAGCCCTGGCCCAAGTCATGGACCTGTAATTTCAACAGGGCTGCCACTATCCCATCCACGGTTAAGAGCAGACGAGATAGTTTCTGCACAAAAACTGCTTCTGTCATCTTGGTGCTCAACTCAATAACTTCAATTTATTTCTTGCCACCAAGTTCTGTACCAAGTCAAGAATCAGGTCAACTTTGGTTCTGACATTTGACCTTGAACTGACAGGTTACCTCTACACCGGAGTGTAGAATGTAAACGCCCTAATCTTAACTGCAACAAAGGACTCACTGGACCAACTCTCCTACTCTTCAACTGTTACTGGGTACTTGGGAAGGAATCAATTCTGTAAAACGTGATGCCTCTAGTCCCCAGCCCTCCAAGGAGGTCCAGAGAAGACCAAGCACAGTGATATTGAGAACCACTAAAAAGTCAAGGAAAGAGCATATGTTTACTTTTTAAAGCAAAATAATCTTGGCTGAGAACCAGTCACGACCTACAGACTAAACACTATGGCAGGAGAATAAATTACCCATAGATAATGTTCCACAAAACTGAAGTGAGGAATGCATTAAATTACACAAAGAGGCTGAAAATCAGCTTAATCTATCCATGCATCTGATGAAATGAGCAAGACCTTCTGCCTTTTAATAAAATGTGTTCATTAGAAAAGGTACTACCAGAATCCTTCTGATTTTTGGCTGCCACAGAGCAACCCAACTTTCCACCTACAGTATAAAATCTACAAAAAAACCCAAAAAACCTGGTACACTTGCCACGCAGGAGAGAAGCTTCACTGATGAAGACATCATGTCACCCTACAGCTTCGGTGCTTGTCCTCTTATTTTACTGTTAAATATGTGAGACATAGAAATTGTCTCCAGGCAGCTTGACCTTTGCTTTAAGAGCAAAAGCATGCGCAGAATGTAATTTTCTTTGAGTGCAGACAAATGTTTTAAACTCAAAGTTTGAAATTCTGAGCTGCAGTTTTGACTATTAAAAAGTTGCTAATTAATTACCAGTAATGAAACAATCAATTTGTATAACTGATCATTCAGCAAAAGACTGAGGGCAGTGTGCACCATTAAAAATATCAGTAAAAGCAATAAAATCATATAAAAGAACGTACAAAATGAAAACAAAAAGAAAGACATATAAACTGATAAGGGGTCATGTTTGATGATAGGATGGCTTCCAAAAGTAATTTCATATTATGGGAACGATATTCCCATTCATTCACCTTGTTTGTGAGCTGTACCAATAAGTTCTGATAATCACCAATTCACATTTCATGAATATGCCAACTCTTTTTAACATGTAAGGAAAAATATTGTGGCAAGTTCTCCACCTCCTAAATGTTCATCCTACAAACACTTCCTCAGATGAAAAAGGATACCCCATTCACATGATATTTTTGTCCAAGGCGAAATAATGGAAATATTATGGACTTAAGACTGAATACATTTCTCCAATGTATGGAAACTGCACAGGTTCTTTAAAGCCTATGGAAACTGCACAGGTTCTTTAAAGTGAAGACAGTGAATCTGAAATAAACTGAACTAAAATATCTGGAATTTGATTAGGGTTGTAAAATAAATAAGAACAAAATGCCTTTGTGCACAGATTTGAGAAACAGATTTGAGAAATTTGCCAAAACAAGTTCTATCCTGGCGTAATGATAGTATTGAATAGAGTCTGCCAGTATATATATTTTTTTGGTCAAAAACTTGCCCCCCCCAAAAAAGTGTGACAGATGCACATGAAAAAGAACATGTTCCTGAAAGTTGCATATAATTACGGTATATAAAATGGAAAGAAGTTAAACCAGGAAAATGCATTTTTTAAAAAGTCAGAAATACAAATGAAATGTAAATTTGCATTTAAAAAGAAAAATAACTAGAAATGTATGTTGAATTTATGTTGAAATCTCTCAGTCAAGAAATGGAGATGAGCACCATGCTCTAAAGTTAGACATGACTGCAGTGGTGGGTTTCAAATTTTTTTACTACCGGATCTGTGGGTGTGGCTTGGTGGGCATGGCAGGGGAAAGATACTCCATTCCCACCCCAATCCAGGGGAAGGATATTGCAAAATCCCCACTTCCTCCTGATCAGCTGGGACTGCAGAGAATAGATGGGGGCGAGGCCAATCAGAGGTGGTATTTACTCGTTCTCCGAACTTCTCAAAATTTCCGCTACCAGTTCTCCAGAACTGGCCAGAACCTGTTGAAACCCACCTCTGCATGACTGGACAGGGAAACCTTCACCTTTTTGCCTAGAAATTATTCTGTGCAAGTTACAGGGCATATTTCTATAGAATTAGGAATGAATTTCATAAATATAAACTATTTTTCATATATGATTTCATTCATGAGTGCAAGACAGCTACCTGCTAAGCACTTTCCTTGGCAAGCATATAAGAAATAGAACAGTTAAAAGAACATTACTGATGCTGTTATTCAGTGCATCATAACTAATGTTCCTAATAAATATAGAGTGTAACAATCACCATACAAATGACCTTTAGGGGAACATCTTTGTAGTCCACTTTCAGTTCCCTGTTTTTGGAAGAAAATACACCTCACAAGAATTGGATTTTCCTTACCCATTGCATACCCTTTTTGTAGCACCCTTCTTCCAAGAGGGACTGATTTTCCAATGGGTGATTTTTTGAACTGCGTCCCCTCAAATCTATCCCTTCTGCCATTTTAATCAACTCCAGTCCTAAACCCCATCTTATATTGTGCTTCTGCTTCATCAGCATCCATTAAAGTCAGAGATATATCTGATAGATAGCTTGCCTTGGCATGATCAAAAAGATGTGGAACAGATTAAGGAAGGGCAGTGTCAACAGAAGAAAAGTAGAAAAGAGACAAAAATTATATAACACATTGAAGCTATTTCGGTTCACTCAATTCTTGTGGCATTGGAAGCAAATTTGCTTCTTTTTCTCATTTTGTGAAGGTTTAACTATTTTGATTCTTCGGAAGTCTCAGGATTTAGTTTAACATTTCTGAAGATAACTGATCCTTTGAAGGGTTTCTGAATGATGTGTGTTGTGTGTCTCTGTGTGTAATCACTCTGAAGTGAAATTTCACATTGTAGCAACAATATTCTGGTTACTGAAGATTGATTTCATAACCATTTTGGCATCAAAGTAACCCCAATATGAGAAGAATTCACTGGGTTTTTTCATTGCATCAACCTCACCATTCCAGCCATACACAGTTAGGGTCAGGGGAAGAGTGGAAAGATTTTTGGACCCAGGACCTTGCTGTGTCCAAAACACCTATTCTATTTCACCTATTCTTGATTACACACAGAAAGTAGAAGTATAGCACAAATTTCAGCTTAAGATTTGTATAAAAAGTGAGCTGCAGGATTGATTGTGCAGCACATTGAATATAGCTCTGCTTTTCTTCTCTATCATCTGAGGATTGAATGTCTGAACAGAGGAATACACTTGACTCTGAGTAAACTTACATTGAGCTAGGTTGCAGGGATTTACAGATTTTGCCCATGAGCTTTTCTAAGTTGCTTCCCCAGAGTTGAATGAAAAGAAACCTGTGTTTAATTATTTGCTCCCTCAATACTGAAGCAATTCTTTGTGTCTTACATAGCATGGTTCAAACAATCATAAAAGTGATAGAAATAGAAATAATGCCTTTACATAACCATACATCAGGGAGAACTGTTGAGATACAGTTCCCCGCCTCCCAACCTTTGCAGATAGACTTGAAGGATACTATGATTGATGGTTTTGAACGCTACTGAGACATTGAGCTTCTCATGCTGCATTTTTCTTAGTTTGGGGAATGCCCCAAGGTTTTTATCTAAATTAGACAGAATTCATTTCCTTCAACTAACCCTTCCCCCTACTTCTTATACATGGGAGGGGAAAAAGATGGATTTTGAGGGGCTGGGAGTGGATTTTGCCTTTGATTTTGCCACATATTTTCCTCAGGGCTCTCTGTCTGTGCTTGTTTGTTTGTGTGCTTGTATGTGTTGGAGGGAGATGCTAATCCCATGACTGAAAAATTGGAAGGGATATAGAATTTCCATGGACAAATTATGCTGTATTTTGTCAGCAACTGGAAGTGGATGGAATTTGGTAGAGAATTTGCTTATTTTCCTTTTAGGCACTGCAAAAAATGATCCTGGAAAGTAAGTCCTAGAAGTTTTCCACATTTCAACTGTTGGGGGAAGGAAAGAAAGGGAATTAAGCTCAGTATATAAAGTTTTTTTCCTACATTCTCCATTTTTTTTAATGGAGAGCAAATCCACTCCCCAGTCTTCATCCTCTCCCGCCTATTTGTTTCTCGATCAGACTCTACATATCCATCTCAGCCTCTTCTTTCTTCTTCCTTTGGACTGCCCACTGGAGTCTCATCCTGGATCTTTCCTAGAGAGGAACTAGATTAGTCACATTCCTGAGCCACAGAAGTTCATGCATTCCAACAAGGAACCTGGCTCTAGAGGAGGTAGCCAGCAGGGGCACAGACAGTGAGAATGCAGAGGCAAGCAAACCAAGTCTGCTGCTGGAGATAATATACTTAGTATATTATATTAGTATAATAGATAATAAACTTAGGTAATATGCATAGTATACTTAGACTTCAGCAAAGTATACCACAACCTACTTCTTGGTAAACTATAAAAACGTGGGACAGACAGCATCACCATCAGATGGATTTGTAACTGGCTGACAAACCATACTCATCTAAAAGTCCTTAATGGTACTATATATACATGGAGGGAAGTAAGCAGTGGGGTATCACAAGGTTCTGTCTTAGGGCCAGTACTCTTCAATATCTGACTTAAATGAGGGAATAGAAGGGGAACTTATCAAATTTGCAGATGACACTAAACTGGCAGAAGACAATCTCAGGATCCAAAAAGAGCTTGACAAACTTGAACAATGGGCCCTATCCAACATGAATTTTAATGTGGAGAAAAGCAAGATTTTACACCTAGGCAGGAAAAACCAAAGGCACAAGTACAAAGTAGGTGAAACCTGGCTCAAAATCAGTAACTGTGAGAGGGATCTTGGAGTCCTAGTGGATGATCATTTAAACATGAGCCAGCTATGTGTGGCAGTAGTCAAAAAAGCTAATACAATCCTTGGTTGTATAACAGAGGCATAGAATCAAAAGCACATGAAGTATTAGTACCACTTTATAAAGCCTTAGTATGGCCACATCTGGAATACTGCATCCAGTTCTGGTCACCATGTTACAAAAAAATCTTGAGACTTGGAAAAATTGCAAAGAAGAGCAACTAAGATGATTAAAAGCCTGGAGAAAAAAACATATGAAGAACAGTTGCAGGAATTGGGTATGGCTAGTCTAGAGAAAAGAAGGATGGGGGAGGGGCATGATAGCAGTATTCCCATATTTGAGGAACTGCCACAAAGAAGAGGGTGTCAATTTATTTTCCAAAGCACCAGAAGGCAAGAAAAGAAACAATCGATCAACGAAAGAAGCAACCTGGAATTAAGGAGAAACTTCCTAACTGTGAAGACAATTAACCAATGGAACAGCTTGCCTTCAGATGTTGTAGGGGCTTCATCACTGGAAGCTTTTAAGAAAAGACTGGACAGCCACCTATCTGAAATAGTATTTTGAGCAGGGGGTTGGACTAGAAGGCATCCGAGGTCCCTTCCAGCTCTATTCTGATTGATTGATAACCAACTCTATGCTATTAGCCTTAGCCTGGTGGGTCTCTGAAGAATTTAACAATGAGTTTCCCCTAAATGGACTAAAACTTTCAGATAACACATCTGGAACCCCAAGGTGTTGAATTTCTGCAAAGCAGCATCTTTCCTAGAGAGGAACTAGATTAGTCACGTTCCTGAGTCACAGAAGTTCATGCATTCCAACAAGGAACCTGGCTCTAGAGGAGGTAGCCAGCAGGGGCACAGACAGTGAGAATGCAGAGAGGAACTTCGTTTAATGTCCAGGATTTTCATGAAAATTAAATAAGAGCTTTCATTTTCATGCAACTTGGAATAAAAAGATCAAGAGTCATGAAAATTCAGACCAGTGCTATCAACTTCAATACAACTTCTCTCAAAATAGCATTCATTAACTCTTCTGTAATAGTCTCTAATCCAAATTCCAATCCATTCTTTATATTTTTCTAAAATGTGATAAAGATTAAAATCTATTACAGTCTTTACCACTTCTCTTAACATTGGTGGCATTTAGTTACACTTCTTAAATCTCCATTTTTTCAGAATGGTGATTTGCCTTCTTTGCATAAATCTATCCTGCTATATTAAGAGTTTTTAAAAATCAAATTCAATGTAGCTCATGATAAAAACAACCAGGATTTTTCTTAAAATATTTAGAGATGGACTAAAGAGAGCTCATTATCATACTTTTGTATTGTGACTGCTGCTGAATATGGGGGAGCAAATATTTAGTGACATGGCAAGACAAACTTAAAATATCCAACCTGAAGCCTGGAATCTTAGCTCCTAGAATATACTGTGATATAGTGCCATTTGTTTCCATAAGATTTTCATGGCAGAATTTTCCATTAAACCACTGGAGTGAAAACTGCAGTCTCCTAAATGTCAGAGAAGTTCCCCTTCCAATATTTTTCACCACTGGCCATGCTGGCTAGAGCTGCTGAGAATTGTAATTTTGCAACAAGTAGAGTGTAGAGTTCCTGTCCTTTCCTTTACTGCTTGTAAATCTAAATACAAGACATTTATAACCCCGGGAATGAAGCCAGATTGCCTGAACAGCCATTCAGAGCATGAATATTACCTTCCAAGAACAGATGCATCATCATGAGATTTCTTTCCTTCCCAGCATCTGCCTTTATGGTCACCTTTTAGTTTGACAATTCCTTCAGTGCTGGCTTGCTTGCTCTATAAATGTAAAGCTAAATTCCTGGGACATCTTTGCAGAACCATTGCAATCCCTTCCTCACCATTAGGAGGATCAGAGCTTCTTGGCAGAGAGACTGATGGCAGGACACAAAGCAAAATTGATTCGGTCCTGTCCAGCTTCTCTACGCTTTTCTGTTTGGTACATTAAATAAATTGTGCCCAATTCTGTTCTGACACTGAGCATAGGTTGAATGCTAAACACAACTTCTGGCTCAGCATTCCTCTTCATAATAAAGTAATTTTGGGATCCATGAACCAATAGTTGCACATTTGTCTTCAGCTTGGACAGGCTGAGTTTATTCTTAAGCTGAAAAGGTATCTGCAAGAGTTCTAAAATGTCTTGTCTCCCTCCCTGTCCTCTCTGTGTGTGTATTGTGTGTGTGCGTATTTTCTGGTTGTTTATGTATTCATATAGTCCTCCTCATCGAGTGAGCCAAATGCCTCATTTTACATGACACAGAGGCCATCAGCCTTGATAGCTGCTACTGAAATATTTATCAAGTGTCTGCAGATGCAGGGGATGAATGAATGAATTTATGAATGAGTTAGTGAGCAAGCAAATGAATGAATATGAGACTCAGCATTGCTTGCCCTTAATCTTGCTAAGCAGTTCCAAATGAGTTGTCATACTAGATGGCAGAACACCTTTTGCAAACTGTGCACACATTGTCTTCCTGAACAGATCTCACAGTAACATATGCAAATTTTTGATGTTTTTGAAAACCACTCACTTGGTTTCCTTCAAGTCCTAGATATGGCAGGAATCCACTTTTTAAAAAATTCACAGTTCTTTCCTAGAAAATACACTTGGATTAATAAATTTGGGATTGCTTGTATCAATTTCAAGGTGGGAAGTTTCCTCTAAACTTGATGGTTATGTATATAAACATAATATATAATGTATAAAAATATATGTAGAGTATGTGTATGTGTTTATATTATTTATTTATTATTAAGCTTCTATGCCACCCTATCTCACTGAGACAACTCTATACATACATAACATTAATCTATATGTATGTAAGTTTCAAGGGACGTGGTGGCTCAGGGGCTAGGACATTGAGCTTGTCAATCGAGAGGTCGGCAGCTCGGCGGTTTGAATCCCTAGTGCTGCCGTGTAATGGGGTGAGCTCCCGTTACTTGTCCCAGCTTCTGCCAATCTAGCAGTTTCGAAAGCACGTAAAAATGCAAGTAGAAAAAATAGGGACCACCTTTGGTGGGAAGGTAACAGTGTTCTGTGCACCTTTGGCATTGAGTTGGCCACATGACCACAGAGACGTCTTCGGACAGCGCTGGCTCTTCGGCTTTGAAATGGAGATGAGCACTGCCCCCTAGAGTCAGCAACGACTAGCACGTATGTGCGAGGGGAACCTTTACCTTA
The DNA here is from genome assembly GCF_028640845.1 of Ahaetulla prasina. Taxonomy (NCBI): domain Eukaryota; kingdom Metazoa; phylum Chordata; class Lepidosauria; order Squamata; family Colubridae; genus Ahaetulla; species Ahaetulla prasina. The sequence continues at coordinate 121,446,515 of NC_080541.1, forward strand.
TGTAAGTTTCAATGCTGTTTAATTAATTAAGTTTATTCACACCTTTTCATTAAAAATTACTCAAGGTAGCGAACAATAAAGTATAAAAACATAAAATGCAAAACATAAAGTATTACATAGGAATCAAATTCTATGCAGTTGAAACCAATTACTCATTCACAAGTTGGTTATATTCAAATGCCTATTTAATCTCTTTTTAAAATATGTATGTTCCTGAAAATACTGAACCAAAATCTACTCTAGACATCAATAGTTCCAAATCCAGCACTAGCCAAAGAGAAGGCTTTTCCAAATTTCTCAAGAAATGGCCCAACCTACAAAGAACAGAACAGTTCAGAAGATCTACACTCCTTTATGCCCTAAAATAGAAGAATGAGCCTAAGGTAAAACGGATCCTATCAAATATAGCTTCAAAACCTGTATGTTGCACTGTGCTCGGAAATAGATCAGGAAAAAATATGTGATATGGACAGGAGGGGGGCAAAGTGTTCCCTCTAACTGATCCTAATCAAAAATCTAGGTGTAACATTCTGAACTAGCTGAAGTGTATGAACAGCATCAAAGGCGATTCTCTGATGAGGAAACTTTAGTACTGTAGTCCAAAGGAAATGTAGTTAAGCTGTGTGTCACCATCTTTGATATTTCAAGTCAAAAAGCCCACTTGTCATAAGTCGGCTCAAGTGCTCCTCACCATTGTGCAAGTCTGATTCAAAGCAGATTCCAGAATGGGAATCCTGGGTCTTCTATGGAAGGTCAAGTTGCCCCAAGGAAGGTTGAATTTCTCATTCCTTGTTCTGCCTACTGACTGATTAGGAACTCTGATGAAGTTTCCATTTGTTTACTTTCATATGGCACCAATAGCCCTAGCTTTTGTGTCTGCAATCTCAGATGGCCATGCATCATTTTGAGAATGGAATGATACTATATCTATGGAGATTCTCAATCTTCCAGGTCATATGAAGAATGTGAAGTCAAATGGGCCTTAGGAAATCTGAGCAACAACAAAGCTAGTGGAGGTGACAGTATTCCAGCTGAGCTATTCAAAATCTTAAAAGATGATGCAGTAAAAATGCTACACTCAGTTTGCCAGCAAATTTGGAAAACTCAACAGTGGCCACAGGTTGGAAAAGGTCAGTTTACATTCCAATTCCAAAGAAAGGCAATGCCAAAGAATGTTCAAACTATTGCACTATTGCGTTCATTTCACATGCTAGTAAAATTATGCTTAAAATCCTACAAGCTAGGCTCCAGCAGTATGTGGATCGAGAACTATCAGAAGTACAGGCAGGATTTCGAAGAGGCAGAGGAACTAGAGATCAAATTGCCAACATACGCTGGATCGTGAAGAAAGCTAGGGAGTTCCAGAAAAACATCTACTTCTGTTTAATTGACTACACTAAAGCCTTTGATTGTGTGGGTCACAACAAATTGTGGCAAGTTCTTAGAGAGATGGGAGTACCAGACCATCTTATTTGTCTCTTGAGAAACCTATATGCAGGTCAAAAAGCAACAGTGAAAACTGGACACAGAACCACTGATTGGTTCAAAATTGGGAAAGGAGTCCAGCAAGGCTGTATACTGACGCCCTGCCTATTTAACTTATATGCAGAACACATCATAGGCGGGGATAGATGAATCAAAAGTTGGAATTAAGATTGCTGGGAGAAATATCAACAACCTCAGATATACAGATAATACCACTGTAATGGCAGAAAATGAGGAGGAACTAAAGCGCCTCTTGATGTGGGTGAAGAAGGAGAGTGCAAAAGTTGGCTTGAAACCCAACATTAAGAAAACTAAGATCATGGCATCTGGCCCTTTTGATTCCTGGCAAATAGATGGAGAAGAAATGGAGGAAGTGACAGATTTTATTTTCCTGGGCTCCAAGATCACCGCACATGGGGACTGCAGCCAAGAAATTAAAAGATGCTTGCTTCTGGGGAGGAAAGCTATGGCAAATCTAGATAGCTTACTAAAAAGCAGAGCCATCACCCTGCCAACAAAAGTGCATATAGTCAAGGTTATGGTTTTCCCAGTTGCAATGTATGGCTGTGACAGTTGGACCATAAGAAAGGCTGAGTGCCAAAGAATTGAGGCCTTTGAACTATGGTGCTGGAGAAGACTCCTGTGAGTCCCTTGGACTGTAAGGCGATCAAACCGGTCAGTCCTAGAGGAGATCATTCCTGACTGCTCTTTAGAAGGCCAGATCCTGAAGATGAAACTGAAATACTTTGGTCATCTAATGAGAAGGAAGGACTCACTGGAGAAGAGCCTAATGCTGGGAAAGATTGAGGGCAAAAGAAGAAAGGGACAACAGAAAATGAGGTGGCTGGATGGAGTCATTGAAGCAGTAGGCTTGAGCTTAAATGGACTCCAGAGGATGGTAGAGGACAGGAAAACCTGGAGGAACATTGTCCATGGGGTCACGATCTGTCAGGCACAACTTCACAACTAATAACAACAACAAAAAGCAGGTTGTTAACTTCCAGTTGACCTTAATGACCCACTAAAAGAATGCAAATAAACAGCTGTATACAAGGAACAAAGACATGTTCCAATCCTGAGGGACTGTTTCCTACAAGTAAGTCCAGAATCCAACTCTAAAAATCAAGATTAACTGGTTTTCTTCCTCTTTGGCTGTGTGGCTAGACTAATCAAGACTTTTCCATTAGGTGGCAGATGTAGGGAAAACAGTGCCTGAAGAATGGAATATTTTACTCCTGCCAAAACTATGCACTTAAAATGAAGGGCTTCCATTCCCAAAAAGAACCATCTTTTTTTTTCTTTTATTGATTTCAGATGAAATGCAAAAGCATGATCACATTCCCTATTCATGATGAATGGAATAACCTGATGGGGAGAATAGGACCTTGGAATAGGAAGTGACATTTCTAGAGGCAAGTTTCCAAGGTGACTATTGGCTGTATTGCAGGACTTGCAATATATTTCTTAAAAAGTGAAGTATTTCAGAAAGTCCTGATTATCACCTAAAATTACTCTTGTTTAGTAACAAATTATCCTGCATAGTTGAAGGCAGTGTTCTCTCTCACCACTTTCATTTTTATCCTTTTAACTTATTTCTGATGTAAGCAGCTCCTGATTCACTTTCAAGAGTGTTTTCTTCAACATGCAATCTTATATGGATTGTTAATTCTTAATTCCTGCATAATCTTTATGATTATGAAATGATGAATTCATAATTTCTGACATTAGAAATGATCAGTCCAAACTTTTCTTCTGGGTTTGAAGCCTGAAAGGGATTAGCGTGTCCTTGCACCCATACCGGGCCTTTCAGCAGCACAGTATGCCCCTTCCCCAATTTCCTTGCCATGGTTTGCTTCTAAGATGCTCAACAGGTGAGGTTCTGTTCTCCTTCTTAGAAGGGCTGATGTGTCTTCATGCCTTAATGTATGAGGCTGTCATGTATTGGAGAAACATGAGATATAATAATAATAATAATAATAATAATAATAATAATAATAATAATAATAATAATAATAATAATAATAATAATAATAATATTTTAATTTGTATACTGCCCTTCTCCCGAAGGACTCAGGCGGTTAACAACCAAATAAAACAACAATCAAGACACATACAATACAACTAAAAACAATAATTAAAAAACTTATTTAAATTTGGCCCAAGTTTTAAAATACATTAAAACCTTATAAAACTAATTAGAATTAAAACCCATAAAATCATCTAAAAGATTAAAATTCAGGCCAATCCTGCGTGAGAAAATAGATATATCTTAAGTTCGCGGCGAAAGGTCCGAAGGTCGGGTAGCTGTCGAAGTCCAGGGGGAAGTTCGTTCCATAGGGTGGGAGCCCCCACAGAGAAGGCCCTTCCCCTGGGGGTCGCCAGCCGACATTGCTTGGCTGACAGCACCCTAAGGAGTCCCTCTCTGTGAGAGCGCATGGGTCGGTGGGAGGCATAAGGTGGCAGTAGGCAGTCCCGTAAGTAACCCAGTCCTAAGCCATGGAGCGCTTTAAAGGTGGTAACCAACACCTTGAAGTGCACCTGGAAGACTACAGGCAGCCAGTGCAGCCTGCGCAGGATAGGTGTTATGTGGGAGCTCTGAACCGCTCCCTCTATCACCCGCGCAGCTGCATTCTGGACTAACTGGAGCCTCCGGGTGCTCTTCAAGGGGAGCCCCATGTAGAGAGCATTGCAATAGTCCAGGTGAGAGGTAACCAGAGCATGAGTGACTGTGCATAAGGAATCCCGGTCCAGAAAGGGGCACAAATGATGAATAAAATCCCATCATTGGGGAAAGATAGCTGCTGATGTCTGCAAGTTGGACTAGCTGCAAAAAATTCAGATAAAATATGAATAAATAGAAAAAAAATTCTGAAGCAGTCCCAATACCAGGCGTAGATTTAGAGACAAATGCTATAAATAATGAAGACTCCATCACCTTCTGGCATGATTTGACAGTAAAATCACATAAAGCTTTAGAGATGAAGGGTGGGTTGATGAAGATAGAAATGATCTTCTTGTGTGATACTTTGATGGGACTTTGGATTCCATTGAAGAGGAAACTATCCTTTTCTCATTTCTTGTGCTAGGAGGTAGTCTGTTATTGTAACCATGTGCACAATTACCTTTGTATAATTCCTATGAGGAAAAATGAATCTGTGCAATAAATACTCTTTTTCTCCTTCTAATCCTTGGTCTGTAAGAATGGCAGATGCTTTATAAATAAAAAATCAATGCATAAACCAAAAGATTAAAGAACTTCAATGTATAATTTATTTATCACAGTTAAATTTTATTCCTCCTCCCAGTTAGCTCAGAATGGCATTTAATTATCTATTCCTGTTTATCCTCTTAACAGCCATGTGACCTAGGTGATATAAAGAAGCTTCTGTACAGAAAATGATGTTTTTCCCTTGATACAATTTTAGGTGTTTATGTGCCTGGGCCTGGCTAAGGACAATCCCTTATTTGAAAAGCATCTTCTCTTTGAAATGCTGACATGTTCAAATACTGTTTAAAGAAGAAGATTAAAAAATTCAAGAAGAGCAGAAGCCTTGAAATGGTTCATGAACAGTTAGCACCTGGATAACAGCCAAGCATATACATAGACTACTGATGCATTTTACTGCTAATTTTCCATGACAATATCAATCATATCCTTTTTGGGGTGTCAAGCATTGCCTTTCCTTTGATGGAATATAATATTCCCAGCAATTTCCCACTTTTTGACTTGGATTCTGGCGCATACACATCCAGCTATGTTTTCTAGAAGTCGGCTATGTATCCTGTGAATTTGGTGATTGGAATTCAGAGCTAATTCACTGATGTCTAGGGATTCCCCATGACACACTGAGTTATAAACCATACTCCAATTTGTGGATGCCCCTTTCTCATTCTTTTCATTCTTTAAAATTAAGTAAAATCCCATTGACTTTGGGAGCTGTCTGGAGCAGGGGTCTCCAACCTTGGCAACTTTAAGACTTGTGGACTTCAACTCTCAGAGTTCCTCAGCCACCTTTGCTTTGCTGGCTGAGGGACTCTGGGAGTTGAAGACCACAAGTCTTAAAGTTGCCAGGGTTGGAGACCCCTGGTCTGGAGTACAGTATCTATTTGTCTTGCTGCATCCATTAAACTAAACTCTTTTCTGCTTTGGAATTTTGTTTCTTCTTTATTTCTGTCTCCAAGATCACACTACTAGCTGGAGTATATAGGACATATAAGATGGTACTTGGACAATAAATAAAGATATGAATAAAATTGTATTAAATAACCTAAATTGCTTATAAACATGGTCTTATAATTCTGTAATATATATTCCAATATTCTGTAATATATATTTAGTGCCACTCTTGGCACTAAATATGAGCAATCTTTTCCCCTTCACCTAACTCCTAAACTCCTCTTTTTTGAATTCCTTCTTCCTTCTGTGGGATATAAACTGGGAGGTGATATCTGTATTGCCATGCTTTGATTGGAAGTTCCACTACTCAATCATTGCATAACCAATCACATTTAGTCCTTGTATACTGAGAGACCATTCATTTGGAGTCTGTCCATTTGAGCCTCCAAGGCAGTGTGATAGGCAAAGGTAATTTGAGTTGGATCTTTAGGATTATTGAATATACAGAAATGGAGCCAAATTATGTAAAATAATCAAACATATCTTTTTTCCCTTTCTCTCTTAAAAAAAGATGTACTTTGGCACAATTAGGGAGGAGAGACTGCTTAATCCTTTTCCCTTTAAGAGCTTTTTGTGCTCAAAAGCTGACAAGTATTGCTGATTAATATCCAGGTGGTCAGGAGGTCAAAGATGGCTTTAATTAATTTGATTATTCTGAGCAAAGTGTCCATGACATCCTTGGATGATGCCTTCTAGAATTCTATTTAGAATTCTTTCCTCTAAGGAAAGACTTTTGCAGAGTAATTGTTGACATAATAACCACTGTCCATCAGTTGACTCAGAATTCTGCTGTTTTAATATGTGATCTGTTTAGTAAACAATGAAAATGTGAATGAAAGAGATTAGAGATACATTTTTCAACCTAACATTGTCCCATCTGTAGGCCTATGGCATCCAATATTTGCAGCCAGTTGACAATGTCTAGAGGGCACCATCTTGAGGAAAGCTGTTATTCTGGGGTTATAAGGTAAAGCAGAAGGACAATTGCTCTCCAAAGGATCAGTATCTCTTTGATATTAGCAATTGCAAGGCTGTGAACAGGCCTGTAATATTTGGGAATGTATTTCTTTCTGTGATATAAATGGGATTGTGTGGCAAGGGGGAAGGAAATAAGGTAAATGGAATTTATCATTCGCTCCAGTTTCTGAAACTTTCATTATTTCTAACCTCATGTTTTGAGATAAAAAAATAACCAAGTGCTTTGCTTTTTGAAAATGTGACAGGTTATTTTGAATTCTTTTTTTATGGCATTTTTTCCTATCCATTTTTAAAAATAAGCCTATAGCCAAAGTGCCCCTCCTCCCAGGAATTTTGGTTACAAAACAATATTTTTATATTAGAAGGAGCCATAATCTACAGCAGTCTTCTCTTTCTTGTTTTTCTTCAATTCCATGGTATTGTTTGCACCTTCTCTTCCCATATTTATTTCACAGTTGTCTGAGCATTTGCAACAATATTCTCTACCTTCTCAGCCATCTGTGTCAAATACCATAACCCCTGCCTGTCAACTCTGAGATTGACTCAAAGACCATCAGAAATGATCAGTAAGATGTAATAGTCAACTAAATGATACATGTCATGAAATGCTATGTGAAGGAACAGGCAACCCGTGCAAGAGATTTGTCATAGTGCTATGCAGAGTAGGATTGATAACGCAGTATGAGATGCACCTAAAAAACCTTCTCACAATATCACAATTTACTTTTATTCAATTATTGAACACTTGGAGGATATATTGTAAATCAAATGGTGGTTTAATATTTTGAGTGAGTGTGTCACAGGTCAAGTCCAATTTGTAATATGATGTTGAATTATGATAGACCAGTTGATATTCCCCCTGCTCTAAGAGGCATATTTTTATTTCTAGCCTACAGAACAGAGCAGCAATCTGCATTCTGTTCATGGTCTGGATGGCAAAATAGTCTAAACTGTTAGTGGAAGATTCTCCTTTTTCCTCACATTTATTCAGCTGCCCATCTACTGAAGGAATTCTGGGTGGCAAAGATAAAAACAAATACAAAAATTCACTATTAAAAGAAAACTAAATCGAAGCAACTGATAAATTGCAATATCGACCTATTGGGGACTCCCCATCAAAGCTCCATTAACATTTCAGTCTCAATGCCTTGTCATACACAGATAAAAATAATCCTTCAAGTAGAAAACCTGCTCAAAAGTTAAAGATTTTGGAGCTGACTGTTAGTTTATTAGATCCACTTCACATGGGGAAACATTGAAAAATACCATCACAACAGTTGCAAGTGGTAGAATCTATTGTGTCATTTCATGATCCTCTCAACTCTTTTTACTGCAAAAAACAATAGCAATGGCAGTAGCACATATACTTATATACTATATACTTTACAGCCCTCTCTGAATTCATTATGAAGGGTAGAGAAAGCACATGATTCTGTGCATCAGTGGAGCCCACAAGTCTGATCTTCTGATATCAAGGCCCTTCACAGTTCTTTCTGTGCTTGTATGAGTTGTTTATTTGTGCTGTAGTTCAATTTTTGTCAGATAAGTTCCTCATAGATCTAATTTTATATAGAGCCATGGTGGTGTAGCGGTTAGAATGTAATATTGCAAGTTAACTCTGCCCATTGCCAGGGGTTTGATTCTGACCAGCTCAAGGTTGACTCGGCCTTCCATCCTTCTGAGGTCAGTAAAATGAAGACCCAGATTGTTGGGGGCAATATGTTGACTCTCTAAATCCCTTAGGGAATGCTGTAAATCACTATGAATCAGTATGTAAGTAAGTCCTATTGCTATATCATCCCCTTTCCAAAATAGACTAAATGTGTTGAAATTACGTAAAACAGGGGTCCTCAAACTTTTTAAATAGGGGGCCAATTCATGGTCCCTCAGACTGTTGGGGGGCCAGACTGGTTGGGTGGGCATGGCTAGGTCATATGACTAGGTGGGCATGGCCAATATATCAGTCCATTAAACAATGCACACGCATTAAAGTTTAATTTGTTTTGCTCCTGGTGGTGTTTTATTTGCTTTTGTTTGCATGTTGCTCTTTTGGCTGACTTTTCTTTTTACTAGATCATTTTTTCAGTTGTTTAGGAGTCTAGTGGTCCACTTCAGGAAACTTAGTTTTGCAGCAATTCTTCTCAGCCCCAAGGAGCTTGACAAATCTCTCTCTCTCTCTCTCTCTCTCTCTCTCTCTCTCTCTGTGTGTGTGTCTCTCTCTCTCTCTCTCCCTCTGTCTCTCTCTCTCTCTGTCTATCTATCTCTCTTTATCTATTTTCTGGAGGCGGGGGAGGCTTTTGCCCGTTTTTTGCCTCTTGTGGTGTCTGTGCGCCCTGTGTTTCACCTCCCCCACCTCCAGCAGCATTCTGCAGGCCAGAAACAGACAAAAATAGTCTGTTTCTTGGCCAAAAATGGGCCATTTTCTCCTGTTTTTTTGGCCTTCTGGGCCATCTGTGTGCCCCGTTTTTCACCTCCCCCACCTCCAGAACGTCTCTGCAGGTGAAAATTGTTGGCCTTACCTTTCAGTTCCAGCCCATGGGGCTTGCAAAGTTAAGTCCTGAGCTCAGCCAAAGGGTGGGCAGGGTGATGTGGGGGGGGCAGCCTCATGGTCCTGCGTGGGCTGAATAATGGCTTCGCCAGGCCACATCGGCCCACAGCCCATAGTTTGAGGACCCATGACATAGAATGTCAAACATGCAACTTGCAATAGGAAATATCACCCATCAACCCATTTATCATATCAGCAAAATTGGGAAGGTACTTCCAATTTTACTTCCAATTACTTCCAATTTGCTACTTAGTTTATTGGGAGCCACCAAAACATAGGGATCTCTTTTGCTGTGGACCCAAGTGACCAAAGCTGGACTGGTGCATCAGATTGGCCTTTTGGAAATAGGACTGCTTAGTGCAGCGTTTCTCAACCTTGACAACTTTAAGTTTGAATTCCACAGTAGTTATATTCACCTCCTCATGGCTGGCTATGGAGTTCTGGGTGTTGAAGTCCACACATCTTAAAGTTGCCAAGGTTGAGAAACACTAGTTTATATGTTATATGTTAATCCAGTCATTGTATTTCAGTATTGTGCATGAACCATGCCACCATGGGTTGTTCATTGCCTTAAAAGTACATTGTGTCAATGTAAGAGAGATTCCAGTTTCAGTTCAGAAAAAGAAAAATCTTTTTCAGTTAACAGAAATCTTGGTCTGTACTTCTACCAACTCCCATTGGCATTTAAACCTATCAAGAGTGTTTCCATGGTGCATAGATGTAGTACTGCCCTGGTCCTTTCCTCTGCTATCAGATGTCACCGCAAGTATTACAGCTCTGATACTTACTTTTATTAGGAGCCTCTCAACCCTTTTATTAGAATAATTTTTTTCATATTATGGTCATCATCACCTCATTGTAATTCCATTACCTATGCCAACTCCATTACTTTGAACAACAACTGCCTTGCAATCCATTATCTTTCTTATCATCTCCTCTACAGTTGTTATCTTCACCTTTTCTTTTTCAGACATCACCTCACCACAATTACAGTCCCATTATTGTTATCACTGTACTTTGTTACAGACTTAATTATGCCCATTACCATTTTGTTATCTCTTTCTTTCTGGCAAATCTGTATCTTCTTCAGATTAAAAAAGAGGCACCTTTATGACCATCCATTAGAACTCAGGTTTTTTCCTTTCTGCATTTTGTTCTTTATCTATAACTTGTTTTAAAACCCACTGGTTTTAAGACCAGCATTCACACTTGTCATCATTTTGCTATTGCAATTTGATTGCTATTTATTGTCAGAGCTGTGTTCATCCATTACAGTTTTACAAGTTACCGGTACATTCTTAGTACATGGGAAATGGAAGGGAATATGACAGCATATTATCCATTTTATTTTAGTCTTCTTTTCATACTAACCATCCCTTCTTTTTCATTGTTATTAACTTCACCTTATTCCACTATTATCTTTCTTCTATCAAGTTCATCATTATTCCCATTATGTTTCCCTTATTCTTGCTTATATCTCTAGTGCAGATTTCACAATCTCTAAGATCATGTTTGTGCACTTACCAATGGTCTCTCCGGAGTAACAAAAAGTTCCGTTACCTCTTTATTGCAATGCCACCTTTAATCACCAATGTCTCTTGACTACATTGTCATGCCATTCTCTCATTATCCCTGCAATGCCAGTTGGTCCTGCATAGAATTACTTTTCTTTTAATTCATAGAATTTCCTAATTTTCTGCAATGGCAATGCTAAATATTTTCTAAATTCACTATATAAATTTAGTGAAACCTCAATGTAGCAAATCCCCATTTAGTAGAATTTAGTAGAGAGAGAAAATCTTTGCATTCACCAAGTGCCAATACTAACTTTATCCTCCTCCTCCTCCTCCTCTTCATCTAGCAGGCTTTGGATGATACTGGTATATCCCAAAATTATTTTTGATCATCCCCCAGAAATAACCAAAAAATCAAGTGTACCTGAAGTAATCTGGCCAAGGACTTTAGATTTATGTTCATTTTTTCCCCATTTGCAGTGACTTATGTCATTGACACATGATGTCATTAACAGAGGAGGGAAATCGTGTCATTTGCATACAAATAACACAATTTATCTCATGTGTATATTGATATCATTACACAAATGACATAATTTGCACTTTAGCAGGCATTCAGGAGTAACAGTCCTCCTATTTCCCACTTGCTCCATTACATCAGGTTTCAGTATACTTAACTATTTTAATTGTACCTACCTGACAGATACCAAGCAGTAAATAACTCTATTTGTTTCAGTCCTAACACATAGCATACTCAAGGGAACTTGCTTTTTCACTTGGATTCTTATCTTTAATAGTTACCTTAGCACCAGTTGTTTTTTATTATTTATTTATTTTATTTATTTATTTTATTTAATTTTTATACCGCCCTTCTCCCGAAGGACTCAGGGCGGTGTACAGGCAAAAGTAAAAACAACACAATATACAAATTAAAATACCTTTTAAAAACTTATTAAATTAGCCTGAAATTAAAATTTTCCATACTAAAAACCCCATTTAAAATTAATAAAATTTCCCCTTAAAACTAATTTAAGCCAGCCCCGCGCGAATAAAAAGATGTGTTTTTAGTTCACGATATCCGGAGGTCAGGTATTTGACGTAAACCCGGGGGAAGCTCATTCCAGAGTGTGGGTGCCCCCACAGAGAAGGCCCTTCCCCTGGGGGCCGCCAGCCGGCATTGTTTGGCGGACGGCACCCTGAGAAGTCCCTCTCTATGGGAGCGTACGGGTCGGTGGGAGGCATGTGGTATTACTTAGTTCATGAACCAAAGCTATGCCAATCAGGCACCACTAAGCAAATTGAGGTAGAATAAGGTAGAATAATCAGTAGCAGTCACTCCAGGGGCATTGCTCTTTTGACCTCTCATGACAAATTGCTAGTTTACATCTCATGGCTCTGTCACCAATATTGTGGAACTTGTGGAAGAATCCCCCCTCTCCCTCCCTCCCATCCTCCCATCCATCCATCCTCCCATCCATCCATCCATCCATCCATCCATCCATCCACTGATTAAAGATATCAGCCTAAGACATCAGATTTCCACTCTGTGCATTTAACTTATTTTGAGAAAGGGAAGATAAATTTTCACATTCAATAATTGGGGCTCCTTTGGGAGCAACAGCAATATGAAAATAAAATTTGTAAATGAAAATATTGGACCAAGTTATATCAACATATTTCATGAATCATTCCTATTGCGACTTTGTGCTAGCAGAGTCCTAACACATCCTGCTAAAGAATAATCATTGTCTATTATTGTTTGGTCTTTTAAAATTTAGGAATGGATTAATCTGTCCATGTTGGTTTCTTATTTTTCCAGACTTAAGCTCACTTTGATCAATTTGCACATCAGATTGAGGGCTGTTTTTTTTAAATTTCTCACATGAAAATCCATATGCATTTTTTTGCATTTTATTAACATGGTTGTATTTTAGTTAATTCAGCTTTGTTTAATATGTATTTCAGGAAATGCATTGTTCTTTATACATTATCAGCTTTTCTTACCTGTGGCTTCCTATGTATTGGGCCGTAAATCCTATAATTCTAAGCTAGCTGGTCCTTCAGTCTTCTCAATTGGGAATTCTAGTAGTCAAACACTAACCTTGGAGCTATGGAAAAGAGCTGATCTAACTGCAGCTTATATTTGTAATAGAAAACTGTACAGAAGTGCAAATTTTGAAGGAAGAACACTTATCAAATAGCCTGGGGGAGTGGGAGCTATGAGTCAGTTTTGTCTCCTAGTAACATCTTGGATGGGTCCCTGCACTTTCCTTGGTAAGATTTTCAGAAATGCCTTCTTTCTAGGGCTGAGAGGCATTAATTGGTCCAAGGTCACCCAGCCATCTTTCAGGCTAAAGTTGGACTGGAATTCATGATCTCCTGGTTTCTAGCCCAGGGCTATATAACTACTACACCAAACTGGTTCTCCCTCTATTGTTTTAGATATACCAGTTAGGTAGCTTCTGACCTGGACACATTTCCCCCATTCCTGCTTAAACTTACCATGCATGAGGGAGAAAAGAGATTGACTGCTGAAGCATTGATAGATCAACTTCCTGCTGCTAGTTCTCAGTTTCACTCTTAACTGTTAAAAAGAAATGGTTACTGCCCACTGCATTAATACTACACAACTCTATAAATCTGTATTGATTTTTTTTGTGTGCATTCCTTTCCTTTCCACATGTTTCAATAGTTATGACAGCAAACTCTAATAGGTAAGAAAAGCAGGAGCTGCCATAAGCATTGTGTATTGAAGGTTTTAATAAATGCAACAACAGGCTAGAAAGGAACAAAGGGAAGGATCCATTTTTCCCATCACTTTCACTTCATACACACCTTACTTATTCATTTATTATGCAATGTAATTGCGTGTAGTCCTTGCTTACTGTATATTCATTTAACAACCATTTAATGTTATGATGGTGCAAAACAAGGGGTACGTATGATTGCTCCTTGTAGTTGTCATATGATCATGATTTGAGTACTTGGTGACTATTCTGTAGTCACGTTAGCTTATTTATCACATTTCTATACCATCTATCTCACCGAACTGATTCTGGGTGGTTATTGCCATTTGCGACTTTCGCTGCTGGATTTCAACAAGCCAGCCAAAGTCGCAAATGATAATCATGTGATCATAGGACACTGACTGCATGGATTCAACTAACAAAAGCAGCTGGGGCTCCTGGAACAGCTCCTGTGTGCAGTCCTGTGACATTGTACCTTATGACTGCTTTGCTTAACTTTTTTTTAAAAATTAATCTGTTTTTTTAAATATATACAGCTCAAGGAGACAAACATACCAATACTTTTTCTTCCTCCTATTTTCCTCACAACACTCACCCCGTGAGGTGAGTTTGGCTGAGAAAGAGTGACTGAAAAGCCCAGCTTTTCTTGCCAAGGTGGGACTAGAACTCAGAGCCTTCTGATTTCTATGCCTACACATAAACGACTATGCCAGAGTGGTCACTGAGTGGCAGAGCTCGTGGTCACTGAGTGGCAGATCTCTTGGTCTCAGTCACTGTCAGTGAGTTTTGGCCTTCCCATAACTTTACAGTAATTGAGAACTACTTGTACTGCCTTAGTTTAAAAGGAATCTAAGCAAATTGTAGATACAGGTGGTAAAATAAAATAATATATACAAAAGTACATAAATTAATTAAAGGTGGTAATGGTGCCATTGATTCCACAGGTACCTTCTAAAAATTACAGACAGTCCTCATTTAATGACTGCCTGTGACAGCAATCAGTCACAGTATAACAGTGATAAAAAGTAACTTTGCAACCAATGCTTGTGTTTACAATTTCTCTCTCTCTCTCTCTCACACACCCACACACATAAACACACCTCTGTGCATCTTTACAATCAATTAGTACACATTGTTGACCCATTTTTTCTCCCACCTCCACAGAGTGGAAGGATTGCCTAAATAAGGTATCTCTTTCTGAACTGTGGATATTTCAGTCTTTCCATTTTTGTGCTTATGATAGTCTCTCAGCAGTGATCATATACAGTGCAACAATCATCTCCTGTGGCTCTTTTCTGATTGACTGTCATGCTCACTTGATTTTTTCACTTAGTGACTGCTTCACCTAATGATTGAGTTGCCAATTCCAATTGTGGTTGCTAAAAGAGGACTGCCTGTATTGTATTGTTCTTTTCACTTCGGACCCTTGGTTTCTATCACACCACGATATTGTTTAATCATGATAATGACAAATTCCACTTCAGTGCTTTGTCATGCCTCAAGCAATTTGCCAACGACATCTGGGTCTGTTCTTCTATAGGGTTGGTAATGCAAAAAGGGGCTGGAGTAAAAGACTGCTGGTTTCTGAATAATGTTTAGAAAGCATAGAATGGTTATTTTATTAAATAAATAAATGATGCAGTTGTAAGGCGCAACATCATGTGACTGCCTGAATTTATGATGGCAATTCTGGCACCCTTGTTGCCATTGTTAGGTGAATCTTGTGTGGTTGCAGTGCCCCATGGTAACGTGATTGCCATTTGCTACTTTCTGCCATCCCTGTTGACTTTGTTGGAAGCTGATAGTGAAGGTTACAAACAGGGATCACTTGATGAGGAATGCGAGCCAGTACACCTTCTCTGTAGCAGTATCTGCCTTCTACAATAAGCTCCCCCCCTCCAGATCCTGATGCTCCCCTAGTCTGCTGTTGTTTAGAAGAGCCACGAAAACCTGACTTTTAGTTCAGGTCTTTGGTGAGGGAGAGGGAGACACAGTCACATCTTTTTTCTTTTCTGTTTTATTGATACTTATCACTATAATTTTGCTTTATTGTTGTGAGCCTCCTTGAGCAGTTGAAAGTCATGCAATATACAAATTTAACAAGTTATTAAATTAGTTGTTATTATCTATCAGCACTCTGGTTATCTCCTTTCCTTACTCTCTTGTGGGTGTCTCCTACAAATCATTTATGGGATGTGATACACAACACCAGCCAGGGTTAAAGTATTGCATGTAGCCTTTCACCCACCACATGCTTTTGTCTAAAACAAATGTTCCCTGTAGTTGATTAATAGGTCAGCACCATGTTGTGCTATGTATTGAATCATAACATACCCAATTGTGCAGATGGTTTTGGTTTCCTATGGGTTCTCTAACAATAGCTCTTTGTGCGATAAACAAAAGTTTTTCTGGAGTGCAGTGGGCTGGGACGGTGTTAAAAAGACTTCAGCATGCTGCCAAAATAACTAGTCCTTTAAAAGGTTTTGTGCAGTCACTGCCGTTGATCATATCCACAGGGTACCTCACAAGGGAGAAACAGATATATAGAGCTTATGGAAAGCTCTGAAATTAAACGGAAGCTCCAGTTTGTTTCTCTTTCCACCACAGCAAGACTAATGGCAAGAACTGTATGGATAAGATTGTTTTAAGCTAGACATTTGAAGCTGTGAAAACATTGAGTTAGGCTAGTAAATAATTCAAAGTATTGATAAAGAAGAATATTTGTAGCTCAGGGTTGTCATGAGAGGTCCTTGGTGCTCTCTTGCTTGTTTACTTGCAGACATTTCATTACCCAAACTAGGTAACATCACCATCACTAGAATTGATGATGTTACCTAGTTTAGGTAATGAAACGTTTGCAAGAAAACAACCAAGCTCAGGGAGCACCAAGGACCCCTCCATTCAAAGTATGATTTATATGAGCTCATCAGTGGTCAGGTAATGAAGGAATATAGCAGCACCCTCAACATGAGCAAGCAAAGCAATAAGCTTTTATTTCCAGTCATGAAATAACCAGCACCCTTAAGTGCCTTACTTGAAAATGTGATCAATGATTTCCTTGCATTCATGTAATTGTGAGGTCTTTCATGCAGTCTAGCAAAATCCGGCATCCAATAATTAGCTGCTGTATGCGTGTTAGTGTCTTTGGGCTTGCTATTCAGGCAGCCTCCCCCTTCCCCTGACAAGGTCTACCATCTGAAAACAATTCATCAGATGTGGTAAAGCCTGAAGCTGGGATCCGAAGCATAGTCAGATCTGCTTAGTGCATTGTGTGGGTTCTGAGTCCTGCAAGGCTTTGGTTAAATGAAGTTTAAAGATGGTAGATTCTTGGGCTTCCCAATACCCCAGAATAAAGTAACAGAACAGGAACAAAAGCCTTGCTATTAAAATGTAGAGGTAGAATAGTCATGGAGAGTAGAGTTCTCTTTTTAGTTTGTCACAACTTCTTACCAAATTGAACCAGCAAAGCACAACAGTACATGCGGAAGGACAATGAAGGAAAAATAAAGGTGGTCCAGTACCTGCTATGTGTGACAACAGGCTGTTTGAAGTTCCCAGTACACGATACGCTTCTTGATTCAGTTCTTCAAAGCAACTGACCTCTATCAAGCCAACACTTCTGAACCACCTAAAGAGAGCAAAAGAGACATATAATAGATTACATCTTCTCATTCAAAGAGAATAACAGTATTTGGGGAGAAAGGAACTATTTTTTTTCTCTTAACTTATTAGAATAGCTTCTAGACTGCCTGCTTTTAGGATTATTTTTTCTTTCCTTTTATTCAATACTTAAAAAGCAGAAATTACATCTGGTTTCTGAATTACTTCATCTGACATTTGTCCCCAATGAGAATATTCAAACCAGTAGTTCAGGAGAAAGGTTACAGCACTTTCTAATAGGAAATTATTACCTATTTAGCCAAGAAATCTGCACGAAATAGGGGATAGGTCTTGTATTTCCTTCTGAAGTCAGTTTATACTTTAGAAACACACCTTAATGTCCACAGAATATCCAAGGCTGCCTAAACCTGAGTACCAAAGCAGTAGAGATTCAGTTTAAACATTACCAATCCAATAATGATAGGTCCGAGTAAGCCATATTGCTCCCCAAGAGTATAAATCTTCCACATTGGGCATATGTACAAACTTTCAGCTTAAATATAGGAGAAGCTGAGAATTTTCCTTTTACAGTAGAAGAATTACTTTTCTTCTGCCTTATTGGAAGAAGTGGGCCTATGATCAAATATGATTTTTAAGGACCTTGACATGGGGCAAATGCAGAGTGCCTGTGGTCAATTTCTGGCGATGTAGAAGATGGGCTTGAAATGGCTGGTAGAAATTTTCTGTTGTTTTGGAGGAAGAGAAAGTAACGCAAAATAAATTGCCTAATATTCCCAAAGTGCTTTTTCAAGGGGCAACTGGACTTTCTTATTCCTTGAAGACATTGCGCTTCTTATCCAAGAAGCATCTTCAGTTCTGCCTGAAGGGTGGGGAGTGGAAGAATTTATATTCCTTGCAGTCATTAGCAATCCTTCCATTCCCCACCATTCAGTCAGAACTAAAGAAGCTTCTTAGATGAGAAGTGAAACGTCTTCAAGCAAAAACACAGAAAGTCCAGTTACCTCTTGAAAAAGCACCTTTGGAATAACCATGACCTGGATGACTGAGAATCTCCATAGACAAATTGTCTAATAATTTGTGGTGAAAAAAGACACAAAATGTGAATCATAATTTTGAGTGTAAGATTTCAGAGATGATTTTATAATACTTTAATCATCAATGCATTATTTGACTGGGTTCACACATTATGAAATAAGCCTCAGTTCACACTTTTACACAGATTGTATTATTTTTCTTTATTTTATTTAGATGGAAAGTTTAAAATACTGCAAAACAATTCACCTCAACTGTAAATGAGCAATGATTCTTAGTCCCATGAGACTTTGGTTGATATAGCTTCTGATTTAGAAATGATTGCACTGTCAGCTTTGGAAGCCGTGCACTTTCCTTCTTGATTCAGTTGCATATATGTAGCCTTAATCACTAAATTCCAGAATTTGGTAACCTTAACTTTGATTAAACTTGTGCTAAAAGTGCTGGCTTGAAGATTCTCTGGAATCAGGATGGAAATAAACAGGCTCAAATCCAACCTGATCATATGGCTGTTAATTCAAGTCTACTGAATCTGCGACTATGACAACTGTAACTCTCATCAGGGTTGAGAAAGTGGATTTACAATCTGAACTCATTCCACCTAGAAAAACAGGTGGAGGCTTTTTCTGGTGGAGCAACTATAGTATTCTTAGGATGTACTGAGAACATTCACTTCCCATTTCTCATTGAGATCACTCTAATTTTCTTTATATGGAGTTGCCCTTTGAGATCACAAAGAAAACCTGAGCTGGTCCAATATGCAGTGCCTGATGATCCTTACTGGCCAGTAATGTTGGCCGCTAATATTGCCATGTTAGACCATTGCAATGAGTTGCATTGGTTTCCTGTGTGATTTTAAGTGAAATTTGAGGTTCAGGGCTGTACTTTAAAACCATATATAGTTTGGCGCATGGGCTTCTAAGGCACTGAATGAATGTGAGTGTCAACTCGCGAAGCATTCCTGACCTGATTTAATTAGGGGATTGGTAGGAACCCTGACAGTGAGCTCCCAACCTCTTAGTCCAAGAGCACCACTAAATGTTACAGGAGGGGGCCTCTCAGCAGATGCCTGTAGGACTTCCTGTCCTATGGAATGATCTGCTTTCTAAGGTTGCAAAGATCTGTCTGTTTTGGAAGGCCTTTGCGGACTGAGGCTGGATTAATTTTACCGTATTGTTGTGTGCCGTCCAGAATCTCATCCAGAGTTGCCTTGAGTGTGATGAATGGCTATACAAATTATATTAATAAATATTGTATTATATTTTCTGTCATATTACTTATAGTTATATGTAGAATTGATTAGAGTTGTGCCACTCCAGAAGACTATTATTATTATATTTTTATCATATATTTGTGAGCTGCCTGAGTGTGACTGGACTCAGGAGTGCCTAACTCTCCCCAATAAATACATGAAAAAATGTAAATGTGAACAATGTCTGCACAAACTGGCTAATCAATTCATAGACGTGGATAGTTCATGCCACACAGCCTCTTTCTTGGTCTGTAGCAGATTTTTGTGCAGGCTTATGCAGAAAAGACTTCTGTTGAAGCAAAGTAGATCTCGACAACTTTGAGGTACTGCAGTTTTCTTCATTCTAGGGATTACATAGGCCTAATCAAGCCAGAGTCAGAACTGAGATGGAAGTGTCTAGCTTGATGAACTAGAAGCGTCTTAAGCCTAGCAGAACATAACTTGCTTCTCCTTGAGAACAGTCTTTCCTCAAGCTCTGGTAGTTCTAAGATTATTCTGTCTTTTTCATACAGTGGACAGCCAGGTTTTTCCTATATTGTTGTATTATATCTATACACATCCCCTGCAATCAATGGATCTTTTCTTGATTGCAGGCTGCAGGTCAGAAAGAGTGAACTGGATATTTTTGTTCCTGGCAACAGCATCCTAGCTCTTGTAAAAGTCAGTCCGATTTGATATCACATTTCTGTACAAGCCCAAAATAGAAAGGGGTCTGTTACTCTTCTAATAAGATAATTGCTTCACATTCAGGTCCCAGCGGGATTGGTGAACACTGAAGGATGAAACCATACAATGGTCTTGCAAGGGAAGCAAATGTTATTAGCTGCATTTTTACCCATGGGAATGTGAAAGCCTGAGAAAGGAAAAGAAGTTGGTTTAACTGAGGGAAGGGGCCCAATCCACCATGGCAATATCAAAGATGCAAAGATTTTTTTCTGGTGTAACTAATGGAGTGCCATCTACCAGCTCTGGTCCACAAAAAATCTGGATTACCACTAGATGGCAGCACGTTTTCGGTATCTCTTGGCTGCCATCTAGTGACCATCTGGATGTTTTGCAGACCAGAACTGATAGTCCTAGAGAGAGTTAATGAGAGAGGATTCTTCAAGAACCTGGCATGATGACATTTTCTAAAGCAGGGAAAAGAACTAGGATGTAATTCTAAAGTAGATATTAAAAATGCAGCTTAGATTAGTATTTTGAGTCTTAGATCCCTAGCATTTACTTAGATTTTTCATTCAGGTATTAGCTTTTAATTTCCATATTGTTTGTTTTCTCAAGACTTGGATGTTTTGTGACTGGCTAACTCTGTCTGTGTTGTGGAAATGGACTACCATAACAATGGAACTAATGTTTTATCATATACTAAATATTGATCAATGGGTGGGGAACTTGTTCCTATATTTATCCAATAATAATCTCCACAATGTGAGACTTACCCTTAAGGTTTACTTCCAACAGCCTCTCTCTGCTTGATCAAGTTTTACTAGGGCAATATCCCTTTTCTGGCTCCAGGTTGCTGCTTTCATATTCCCTATCTTGGAGCAAAACAGCCATCCTTGGTACCTCTAGCATTCCTTAGAGGTACTAATATTAAAACAGTATTTTGCAGTATATACAATTATTAACTTTTGTCATTCATTTTCTTGGAAAGAATTCAGATGACTGCAATGCCTTCAAACAGGAAATAGAGATAGGATAGGGCTCCTCAAAGAAGTTGTAATGGACTGTAAGAATATCCTTGGGACACATGAGGAAGAGCCACAGCCTAAACAATGATCTGATAAGAGAAATCTGAGTCCAAAGGAGATGGAGATGAGAAATCATGTTAGATGGGACCTCCCTAGTTCTCTGGAAAGTAAAAGTGGTATCGGTGGGGTAGGGCTTTGAGACTTGCAAGAATGATGTCATCCTTTATTTAAATTAAAAATAAATTAAAAAAATTAAAAATAAATAAAGATGTTGATGTATTTTGAGGTTATTGGTGTTTCTCTGCTTCTACAGAGAATAGTAATATAATCAAGACCCTTGGTAACTTTATCATTTGGTACTTACAGCATGAACTGACATCTTTTTTTCTTACAAGCATCATTTGCTTCTTTGATCTTTTTCTACTGAATTAATGTCTTTGGAATGCTAATATTTAATGAAGATCATTTTGTGTCCAAGTATTTTCTTTGCACTTTGACCATTTCTGAGGTAGTAATGGGTAAATTTCCCCACTGATCATGCTGTCAAATAAGGTCAAGATAACATAACAGGAAGTGACTCTCTTCATTTATAAATTGAGTTAACTCATTTAATAGCCAAGCTGTTTTTTTTTTAATTTGATAGTAAGATCACAGGTCCTCAAACTACGGCCCGCCGAATCAATTAATCTGGCCTGCACAGGACCACGAGGTTGCACCGCCCATATTGCCCTGCCCACCCGCTGGTGCCTGGCCTTCAACTGAGCGCAGGCCTTACTTTCAGGGGCACCTGCGATGAGCAGAGCTGTGTGAACCTTGTGGGCTGGAACTGGAAGGTAAGGCCAATGGTGGGGGTGGGAAATCTACCCTGGACCAGCTGCGTTCTGCTGAAGGGCTGCCTCGGGGGTGGACAATGAGACTGTCTTCAGACCTGTCTCTCGGCTTCTGTGGGGCCTCTGGGCACCCACCGGCCTCCCCTCTGCCCCAGGCCTGGCATCCAGCCCACAACCAGGGGATGCATCGCCCAGCACAGCGTTCTCCCCTGAGGGACACTCACTCACCCACCTGCCAGCTAGACTGGCCCAGAAGCAGCGCATCACCATGTGCCCATCCTTGGCCTCCTCCTGCCCAGATGCTGGCTTCTTGACACTACCAGAAGCTGCTGGTTTGTAGTGGGGGGAACCGCGGTGCTGAGCTCCCATGGCTGCAAGTGCCGAGGCGTAGATAGAATTGGAAGAAAAGGCTACATGGCTATGGCGGAAAGAACCAGAGCAACACCTGGCACTTTGGATGAGAAGGTGTGAGCGAGGTGGCAGCTGCTCCCGCCAGTAACTAAGCCCACTATGCCAATTAGAATAAAGTGCAATGGAGGGACCTACATGGCTGACAAGTGCCCGTGTGTTTGGGCAGGGACAGGAGAGCCGCACGGGGATGGCTCACCTGATAGAACTACAGCACAGCCTTGCAGCTTTTATCTGCTGGCTGGCCACTAGGTAAGGCCCCTCCTCCTCCCCCCTTTCCCTTTCTGCACTGTCCTGTTTTTCCAAATCCGGGCTGAGCTGGGCAGCAACTCACAGGGAGGTGACCCAACTGAGGAGGCTCAGACTGTATCCCATGGCTTGCCCACTGCATAAACCGCTCCTGCCCCTTTTGAAATGGTCATCCGGTGCTTCCTTGGGTGCCCAGGGCGAGTGGCTCTTTCAAGAACTGAAGAGGGAAGGCAGGTGCACCAGCAGAGAAGAGAGGTTTCAGTTGCTCATTCTGCTGCAATCATGAGCAAAAGGCTGCGGCTATCTCAGCTCCGGCTCATGGGTGCTCTGTCCACCGGGAGAACCGAAGCAATGAAGTGGTGCCTTCTGCTGGCCCTGCATCCCCGGGTGGAGCTCCAGGCAGAAGTGTTTGCTTTGGTCCTGGCCTGAAGCAGCGAGGAGGCAATGGTGATGGCATGAAGGGAAGCTGCGTGCCTGGAGGCCTGGCTCCACAGCCTGCAAGAAAATCACCATCTTCAGCCCCAGTGGCATGATGTGAGCTCTGGTGGCAGGTGAGGCAGGGCAGGGGGTGTTGGCCTGGGGGGAAGAACAAATGGGGGGCCCGTGAAGGGGTATGCCGCCCCTCCCGGCTGCAAAAGGATGCACTCGGGATGCGGCTGCTTCCCCAGAGGGGAAGGGGCGGATACCGAAGGAGTAGCTCCTTGCATTGTGGCTGCTGCAATGAATATGAGAAGCCAGCCAATGTTTTGAGCACAATTATCAACTACAGCCCAATGAAGTTAGGCTACCCTGTTATCATAACCAGCCCGTTGTCCATGACTTCTCTGTTAAAAACTCACAACATCTGTCAATTTACCAATTCTAATTACTGCTCCAGTGAACATCGCACATCTAGACCCGTTCCAGTCTGGTTTCCGGCCCGGTTACAGCACTGAGACGGCTTTGGTTGCGTTGGTGGATGATCTCTGGAGGGCCAGGGATAGGAGTTGTTCCTCCGCCCTGGTCCTATTAGACCTCTCAGCGGCTTTTGATACCATTGACCATGGTATCCTGCTGCGCCGGTTGGAGGGATTGGGAGTGGGAGGCACCGTTTATCGGTGGTTCTCCTCCTATCTCTCCGATCGGTCTGAGCAGTGTTGACAGGGGGCAGAGGTCGGCCCCGAGGCGCCTCACTTGTGGGTACTGCAGGGGTGATTCTCGCCCTTCTGTTCAACATCCATGAAAACTGCTGGGTGAGATCATCAGTGGCTTCGGTGTGAGGTACCAGCTGTCGCTGATGACACCCAGCTGTACTTTTCACACGGGCCACCCCAGCGAAGCTATCGAAGTGCTGTCCCGGTGTTTGGAAGCCGATGGTCTGGATGGGGAGAAACAGGCTCAAGCTCAATCCCTCCAAGACAGAGTGGCTGTGGATGCGGCATCCCGGTACAGTCAGCTGAGTCCACGGCTGACTGTTGGGGCGAGTCATTGGCCCCGGCGGAGAGGGTGCAACAGGCGCCTCCTGGATGAACGGCTGTCTTTTGAAGATCATTTGACGGCCGTCTCCAGGAGAGCTTTCTACCAGGTTCGCCTGGTTCGCCAGTTGCGGCCCTTTCTAGACCGGGATGCCCTATGCACGGTCACTCACGCCCTCGTGACGTCTCGTCTGGATTACTGCAACGCTCTCTACATGGGGCTCCCCTTGAAGGGCATCCGAGGCTTCAGTTAGTTCAGAATGCGGCTGCGCGGGTGATAGAGGGAGCCCCTCGTGGCTCCCGTGTGACACCTATCCTGCGCAGACTGCACTGGCTACCTGTGGCCTTCCGGGTGCACTTCAAGGTTTTGGTAACCATCTTTAAAGCACTCCATGGCATAGGGCCGGGTTACTTACGGGACCGCCTACTGCTCCGAATACCTCTCACTGACCCGTGCGCTCTCACAGAGAGGGACTCCTCAGGGTGCCGTCAGCTAGGCAGTGTTGTCTGGCGACACCCAGGGGAAGGGCCTTCTCTGTGGGGGCTCCCACCCTCTGGAACGAACTCCCCCCAGGACTTCGTCAACTTCCGGACCTCTGAACCTTCCGTCGCGAGCTTAAAACACATTTATTCATCTGCGCAGGACTGGATTAGATTTTAAATTTATATTGGTTTTAAATGGGTTTTATTATTTATATTGTTTTTTAATAATTCAGCCTTGTAGAATAAGTTTTTTAATTGTTTTTTTTTTTGTTTTGTTTTGTTTACATTTATACCCCGCCCTTCTCCGAAGACTCAGGGCGGCTTACAGTGTATAAGGCAATTATACTTGTATAATTGTTATTTTAGTCTGTAGTTATATGTGCTTTTTACTTGCCTGTGAACCGCCCTGAGTCCCTTGGGAGATAGGGCGGTATATAAATGTGATTAATAATAATAATAATAATAATAATAATAATAATAATAATAATAATAACATCCAGTCACTATCACCTCACCAATGAATCTCCCATCACCAATGACATTAGCTGGCCCTTTAAATATAGCCATGAGACCTGTGGAAAGCATGCCTTTCCTTCCCCAGGCATTGCTAACCTCTCCCCCCTGTTTTAAAAAAAAAGCCTAGAGCAAAAACTTCATGCAGTATTAAAAAAAATAGAAAAGGGGGCTGCTGTATATTGTTTAATGGACTGCTAAAGTGCCAAATGGACTGCTAAATTGGCCATGCCCACCCAACCAGTCCTGTCCCTTAACAGTCTGAGGGACCATGAATTGGCCCCCTGTTAAAAAAGTTTGAGGACCTGGATACTAGATGATTGAAAAGTGTTAGTTTTCATGCTTACTTTCTAGATTTTTGCAGCCCAAATCTAGTAGCCCTATACAAAAGACACAGTGAGGTTTGAGTGAATGTTCTCAGAACATCCTGCTCTAAATAAGAACCCAATTTTTGATCATCCAAATATTTTCCTAAATAAGCATTTTGTCCATCATCAATCCCCCTTACTAGACTGCAGTGATGATCTGGTTCTGGTGACAAGATTAAGCCAGCATGGGATGTATCTTTGTTTGCTTCTCCCTAATAGCAGGTACACTATATAGAAAAATAACACCTAGTCCTATCAGTGGCTGAGAAAATTAGTTTTTCTAAGGGCTAGCATAAATTGCCAAGGAAAAATATATGTCCTGGCTAATACATGGCCTACTGTCGTACTAATATTAACTTTGTTAGGTTTTAAGAGTTTGACCCAAACTTCCCCTGTTATCTTGGAAAAATTAATTAAAACTACAAATAAGGGAGAACAACCAAGACATTAAGCCAACCAAGGCAGGCAGATTACTTTCTTCTACTTAAGATGTCCTCTTTCCAGACTTCATCTCTGTGATAGCAACTCAACTGGGCTACCCCAACAAGCTGATGTTATACTCTGCCCTATTTAATTAATTAAATATGCCCCCAGCCTGCCATTCAAAGTATACTTGGTCTTGATTTCAGGAATGAGCTTATTTCCAATTATGGGGGTAATCTTATCTATTTAGGAGTAAAGTCTACGGGGGAGGAGCTGAACCGGCCGATAGCTACTGGAGAAATAGTGGAGGCAATTAAACAATTAAAAATGGGGAAAACCCCTGGTACAGATGGTCTTACAGCAACTTATTATAAAAAAACACAGGATGAAATATTAGGCCCACTTAAAGAATTATTTAATCAGATACAATTAGGAGTGGGAATACCCCCGTCATGGAAAACATCTTTTATTTCACTGATACCGAAAGAGGAGCAAGACTGCTCTAAACCTGGTAACTATAGGCCGATTTCACTTTTAAATAATGATTATAAGATTTTTGTAAAAATAATAGCAAATAGATTAATGTTAGTTTTACAACAAAGAATTCATACTGATCAATCTGGTTTTATAAAAGGGAGGCAGATGAGGAATAATGTTAGACAGATTATTAATATATTGGAATATTTGGAAAAGAAGAATACTTCAGCGGCACTTATTTTTTTGGATGCAGAGAAAGCCTTTGATCGATTGCATTGGGATTTTTTATTTAAATTAATAGAAATTGCAATTTGGAGACTGTTTTATTAGAATAATTAAAGCGATTTATGGAGAGCAAACAGCACAGATTATAGTAAATGGTAGTTTGACAGAAGTTATTAAGATTGCGAAAGGAACAAGACAGGGATGTCCCTTATCACCATTATTGTTTGTTTTGACTCTGGAACCATTATTAGATAAAATACGAGAATTAATGAAAATAGAGGAATTAAGATTAGACAATATGAGTACAAAGTTAGAGCTTTTGCAGATGATGTAGTGGTTACGTTAATGAATCCTATAAATTCAAGTAGATTTTTGTTGGAAGTAATTGATAAATATGGAAAGGTATCAGGATTTAAAATAAATCAGAATAAAACAAAAGTGATAATTAAAAATATGTCTATACAACAGAAACAAAAACTAGAGGAAATGACAGGATTTGAGGTAGTAAAAAAGGTTAAATATTTAGGGGTCTATATTAGCTCATCGAACAAGAAACTTTATAAGAATAATTATGACTTGCTATGGCAAAAAGTTCAGAATGATATGAATGGCTGGAAGAAATTGCAGTTATCCCTATTGGGAAGGATTGCTATTAAAATGAATGTGTTACCTAGATTTTTGTTTCTGTTCCAGATGATACCTATAATTAAAAGGATAAAAATTTGGAAGATTGGCAGAGTGGGATTAATAAATTTATATGGCAGGGTAAAAAGGCGAGGTTAAAATGAAAATAATACAGGATTCACGGGAAAGAGGTGGTTTAAGAATGCCTAATTTTAAACTATATTATGAAGCAGTAACCCTTTCAGTAATAAGTGACTGGTTTAACTTAACAGAGGAAAGAATTTTGAATATAGAAGGTTATGACTTGTTATATGGATGGCATGCGTACTTATTTTATGGGAAAAAAGTGGATAGGGCTTTTAAGAATCATGTGTTGAGAAGTGCTCTTTTGCGGGTCTGGAATAAATATTCCTATAAATTAGATTATAAGATTCCTATATGGGCAGCCCATGCAATAGAGAATATAAATATAGAACAGAAACAGGAAATGATTACATATAAAGAACTTTTGTATGCTGAAGGAGGTAGATTGCAATTAAAATCATTACAGGTATTAAATGAAGAAGGGAGGAATTATACTTGGTTTCAATATGGGCAAATAAGTGCTAGATGGAAAGAAGATCAAAAATTGGTATAATGCAAAGGAGGAAAATTTAATAAAGCAAATTAGAAATCAGACCCAGGAGCATATAAAGAGATTGTATAATGTGTTGCTTGAAATAGATTCGAAAAGGATTTGGTAAAGGATTGTATGATAAAATGGGCACAGAATATTCAGGAACCAATAATGTTGGAAACATGGGAGAAAATTTGGGTTAGAAATGTTAAGTTTACACAAGCACAGAATTTAAGGAAAATTTTTATAAGATGTTTTATAGATGGCATTTAGATCCCAAAAATTATCATGTATGTATCCTAATATCCAAGCGAAATGTTGGAGGTGTGATTGTGATGATGCTACATATTTTCATATTTGGTGGACTTGCAAGAAAATTAAGGTCTTTTGGATAAGAATTTGGTGGATTATTCAAAATGTACTGAAGAAGAAGATAAAGTTCCTGCCACAATTTTTCCTTTTGGGAATTATAATGGATTGTACAGGGATTGAGACTAAATTGATTTTGAACTTAATAACAGCAGCAAGACTGTTGATTGGACAATACTGGAAGAAAGAAGAGATACCTACAATAGAAGAATGGATATTGAAAGTTATTAATTTGGCTGAGATGGCTAAAATCTCAGCGTTTTAAAAGACAATACGCAGGAAAGATATTTAATTGAATGGAAAAATGGATTGATTATCTACAAAACAGATATCAGATTAAGAAATATCAGATTGCCTTTGAATAATTAGAAAGTTATTTTATGTAATGGGGAGGGGTTGGGAGAAAAGCTTTGGATGTGGTTATTTGGATTGGACTTTACCTTGTGATTGACCCGAAGCCGGGGTGGGGAGGAGGGGATGTTTTGTTTTTTTTTTTTGGGAGGAGGGGAAAAAGGGGAAAATGTTTTGTTTTTAAAAAACTCTTTCAATAAAATAAAAAACCACAAAAAAGAACTTTAGTGTTCTCTCCCATAAATGGTTTTGTTATATACAGATATCAACAAATTAGAAATGAACCTTTCTATTTTTGGGGTAGTGGTGGTGAAACTTTCTGGTGAGGCTTTATGAAATCAGCACAATGACTGCCATTATGTATGTCTGTAAACTGGTGGGGTTACTGGATAGAATCTGCCTGCAGCCTAGTTTGAGACTTGAGGATATTTCTAATTTCAGTCCTTGTCCAATGTTTTTGCCTCACAGTCCCCCAGAGATGTCAACCCTTTGGCAGAAATCCTATCATACAGCTGCTCAAGCTGCTGGCTGTTGCATGGTTCAAAAATCAGTTTTATGAGCCTTGTTTTTCTTTCTCTCTTGCATTAAAAAGCCTCTGGTGTAAAGTGGGTACAAGACTGCAAAATGCCACACTGAAAAGGGAAAGCCTCTCAGACTACCTAAATGTAATTTAATTACATTCATTCTACACTAGTCAAGGGGACACTTTACAATCCAGAGTCATATACTCCACTCAGAAAAACAAAACTGAATAAAATAGACAACACTGGTTTCTTGAACTTCTAACGTTCTCCTGATTATTGCATCTGACTTGTCCTCCAAGCTAATCAGGACAATGTTCACAGGATTATTCTCTTTTAGTCCGTAACCACTTAGTTGTAGCTTGCCTGACATAACCCACTGAGTTGCATGGGTAAGGATTGTTCAGAGACTTGATTGCCTTGGCCCCACTTGCTAATTAAATTCAGGACAATGGACAATCAAAGTAGGCAAGAGGGGGCAGTAATTTTTCCCATTACTCTATTGGTGAGTTCTCTTATATAGCCATTTATAGGTCTAAAGAATGATGTTTTAAGGAATTAAAAGACACAGTAGGGTTGGTGAGAGCTGACCTCTTTCCTAATTTCCCTTCCCATTTATTGCTGCAGATAATCTTTGCTTGGCCTTAACATAGGGATGAGATGAGGTGATGCTGAACCATAGCTAAATTAGGCAGATGTGATTGATGGCCTGTTTCTTTGAACTACATGCAACTTTTGTAGCAAAAAGAAGACTCCCTCCCCCAGATATTAAAAAAGAACACACAGAAATATACACAGAAAAGATGCAAAAGCCATGTCTGGTTTGGCTCTTAAATATCATGAGTCTTGAATTTTAGCAATTTCTACCGGTCACAGTGAGATGGTAGGAGATAAGATCTTCCTATACTTTGAATATATTCCCTGAAGGTAATTCTTAGGAATTTCAACCCATCAGGACTTAGATGGGTGCTGAATGAGTAAATATTTACACATATTTTCCTATATAACCCTCACATATTTGGGTTTGCAACTAGTTAAAAATTGCATGTTTAGGTTTTGCATTCTAAGCCCCCCCCCCTCCCTTCAACTTCACGTTAGATTTATGAGGAGAGGCAGTGGTTGGAAAAGCTTTTCTGTAGGAATTAATTCATTTTTAATCAACTGAGCATAATGATTTGATATAAATGATCTTCCTGAACTGAGGTTAATCAGCTCCGAATGGGCCTTTTCCATAATGTTATTTAGAGGGGCATTTTATAGAAATACTGCTATAGGCCTCATTTAATCATGTGTTTGTTTCACTGTGTACACAGTTTTTAATGGGCTGCTCAGGATTTAATGCAAGGCAGGTTTATTTTTTATTATTTGCAGTGGATTTAGCGCTGACAAAATGCACAGGATTAATAGTGCTGAAGGCAGAAACAATCTGTCTCCTTTCCTTAACATTCCAAGTCAACACAACCAGGCTTTATTAAGCCAGCAGCCTCCTGTTTCTGTGTTCTGAATTTTTGTAGCTTCTTTGTTCATACCAGTTAAGAAGAAACTAGAGCACATGAGTGCTCTTAAGTGAAGGATCGATAACCCACAGCCCGAGGATGAGATGTGACTACCACAACTGCCTTGCATACACCTCCTTGTGAGTGTAGTAGCTGGACATTGGCAGCATGGCTTCATCTCATTTTGAAGAAGGAAATATAAAAACTAGTCTTCGCCATACATGAGGATCCTAATCCAGACTACATTGTTTGTATTTACATTGGAATAAAGTAAACCCAGCGGTATTGTATACATTTCAATTCTCACACTCATTCAAAAGTACCCACAAGTAGAAAACACACATGCATGGGACCTCCAATATAAAACAAGTGAAAATACATAAGCTGTTTACAGAGGCTGGAATGTGAAAAAAATAAAATAGATTATTTCAAGCATTTCACAAACCTTTCTTCGATTTCTGAAAACAGAGTTTTTGATTGTGACTTTATATATATTGATAAGGCTCATCAATATCACCAACATTTGCTGAATTGGCTATATGCTGAGAAGCCAAAATAGACTTGAACTCATATTCTACTTCCCATTAAACATCTCATATGTCATCTCTTTTCACACACCAGTTAAACCATTTTGTATTAAAAATTAGGGAAAGCATGTTCAGCTACTAGGCCAGGGGTGTCAACTTCAAGGCCCAGGGCCAGATCCAGCCCATGGGGTGCTTAGATCTGGCCCGCAGGGCCACCCTGGAAGCAGCAAAGGACAAGCCCGTGATAACTCTACCAGCAAAAATGGAGCTTGGTAGGGCCGTGGACAGCCCTACTGAGCTCCGTTTTCACTGGCAGAGAGTTGCAGGAAGCCGTCACAGCCAAAAATGGTGCTCGGGAGGCCATTTTCTCTGGCAGAGCGCTCGAGCCACCACAGGCGCCCGTGACATGAGTGACATGGAGCTGACCATGCCCACCCTGGCCACACCCACCCTGACCCCGCAAAATCAGATATAACCCTGATGTTGCCCTCAATGAAATCAAGTTTGATATCCCTGCACTAGGCCATTTCCTGATTTGTTGGTTAGCTCTCTAGTGATTGCCCAGTAGTGATAAGAAGAAACAGATAGTAACAAACTAGCAATGTTTAAGCAGCAAAGCTGTTTTCTAACAGCTATTGCCTTTGAGATGATTCTGCATATCTTCTGAAACCCGTTTAATATATTGGAGAAAATAGATGTAAGAAAATGGAGAGTGCATAGTTTTTTCTTCTCTGTCTTTTAATCATGGCCAGGGTCAAACCTAATCATATCAGACCCAAATTGATCCTCGCTGTCCCCAAACAAAGCCCCCCTCCATCCTATATAAACCAAAGAATAGAAGCATCCTCACCAGCTCATAGTACAGCTCAAGGGCAGCTCTAACAAGAAACTACAACATAGAGATTCTTTTTCATTGTTCAGGGTCCCTCTTTCTTCTCATGCAAGAAAGTACTCAGAGATCCTTGCAACAAACATGGTTCTCCTCTTCAGTGTTGTGCTCCTTCTTCAGACTGAATCCATGACAGTAACTAATGTGGCTACCTTAGATTGATCTGTCCTAATTTTATGTGGATTTCAAAAAGCATGATTGCTGCCTTTCCTTTTCCCCTATTTACCATCTAAGCTCCTTTTTATATCTATTTCTTTCACTATAATGCATTAGATAAATGTAATGTAAATGGATTTCCTATTACAACCTTTCTCATGTGGAAGACTGCATGGTTGCCCATTTACCCCTTATGTATTCAGGACTTTCCCAAAGTGGGCAACGTTGAACCTTTTAGGTTTACTTGAGAGGGTTGGGAGAAAAGCAAACTGGAGGCATGAAACCTTTGTAAAAGCTTAAGACATTTCTAAAAATAAAGTAACTAAAGTCTCTCTTATGTTAAGTTTTCCTGTTAATGACTTCATAAGACAGACAGAAAAACACATTATAAATAGTATTTATAGAAGTTTATTTTCCATTTCAAGTTAGAGCTGAAATTATATAGGAGAATAAGAGAACATTTAAATATGTATTTTGTACACATCCTCACCTAGATAATTATGAACAGGCTTTCTTGCCTCACCAGCATTCAAGTCTTTACATTTGGAGAATAAACTCCAAAGGGCAACTAACTGTCTTGTGCTATTTTATTCTGAAAAGCATCAGTTGTATCAGCAATTGGCAGCTTCTGGCTGAATTTTTACTTATTTTAGCCATCAGTTTTTGCTACAGGCAATATGGATATATTGAAAGGCATGGAACCTATCAACAATTCCAGTGTAAGTTTTGCCTGTCACCTTCCATATAACTAGCAAATATCCTGTCCAAAATGGTCTTTCAGTAACATTAAGTAAACAGTTGTGAACATATTGTAAAATGTAAATGGTGATAGTGGAGGATGGAGAGAAATCTTCCCAGATGATCCATCTAGTCCAGTAATGGCTAACTTTTGAGCTCAGAATGTAAAAAAAAATAAATCTGAAAATGCCTAACTTGACTGGATTGGTATGTCACAATTCTTTACATATTCATTTATAATTCAATATACATCTTGTTCACACAAATGCAGAAACTGATTTCAGACAAACACTGATAGAACACTCATTTTAAAGACTATTGCAGTTGCAAATATCCTCTGCGCTTGTACCTTAAAAATGAGCTTCACTGCACAAACAATCATCCTGTGCAGCAGTTGGAAGATTCCTGTCATATTCCAATCACATTTTGCATATTGCTCTCATATCATCACCAGTCACAATCCTAAAGATGACAGATCGTGAGCTGATGTGGATGGTGAGAATCATTTTAAGCTTTGGGTGTTGCTAGTTGCATATTTGTATCAATTTCTTTGGTAACTCAAAGAGGGAGAACAGTTGTTGCTGAGTTTTGAATGACACTGGCGTGTCATTCAAAACATCATGCCATATCACTTTTGACACTCGTGTCATAGCTTCACCCATCACTCATCTGGTCTAATATCTAGTTTCCGTGAATGGGCAAGCATATGCTTCTAAAAGATCCACAGGCAATGCAATGAAGACACAATTCTATCCCATTACTTGCACTGCGGCAGGTCAAATTATGAAGATATACTGTAGACTCCGGTGGACAGAGATTTCACTTAGCTATCAAAACCTATCCTCCATGCATTTATCTTATCCCTTTTAAAGCCATTTAAGCCAGGTGTCATCACCACATCTGTAAGAACATAACCATTTACAGCAGGAGCAGAAAGGCTATTAGAGTGAAGAGGAGAAAAACTTGGTGAGGCTGAAAGAAAATTGAACAATCTTCCAAGAATTTTTCTGAGGTAAAAAGCTCACTTAGTATGACAAGGAAATGGGGGTTTTGTACAAATCATAATCATAATAAAAAGTACAGTGCTGAAGCATTTCCCAATATATTATGTCCTATATCTAGGAACAGTGGTGTCTATAAATCTGAAAATATTCAACAGGATTTGCAAAGATAGACTCTTCTGTACTGGATGCCAGTTAGCATGACTTGACATTTTAATGAATTTTAAAATATCAAGGCTGTTTGTAAATAAAGCTTCTGAGTGAAGCCTACAAGCATTTCATGTGTAGATTCAGCTATAACACAAAAGCAACACAGAATCCTGTCCTAAATTGGAGAACGTACTTTTCCCCCAATACTCCACCCTCAACATCCCAAGTGTTTCTTTTCCTCCTGTAAACAAGGGGTCTCCAACCTTGGTCCCTTTAAGACTTGTGGACTTCAACTCCCAGAGTTCCTCAGCCAGCTTTGCTGGCTGAGGGACTCTGGGAGTTGAAGTCTACAAGTCTTAAAGGGACCAAGGTTGGAGACCCCTGCTCTAAACAGAGATTATTCTCATTGCTGCTACCAAACTTTTCCATCAGTAGCATAGTCTGAGAAAGGACTTTTTTTTCCCCTTACTGGGACATCCTATAAGAAAAAGAAATACCCTTTTAACTGTTTTTGCCTACATCATTAGGAAATGATATAATTACAAAGTATGTCTAATCTAATGAAAAGAAGGATTAGGGGAGACATGATAGCACTGTTCCAATATTTGAGGGGCTTCTACAAAGATGAGGGGGTCAACTATTTTCCAAAACACCAAAAGGCAAGACAAGAAACAATGGTTGGAAACTGAACAAGGGGAGAAGCAACCTAGAACTAAGGAGAAATTTCCTAACAGTGAGAGCAATTAACCAATGGAATGGCTTGCATTCAGAAGTTGTGGGTTCTCCATCACTAGAGGCTTTCAAAAGGAGACTGGACAACCATTTGTCTGAAATGGTATAGGGTCTCCTGCTCGACCTGGGGGTTGGACTAGAAGACCTTCGAGATCCCTTCAACTCTTTTACTGTATGAAACAACATATAGTACATGAATAATAGCAGACAGCCACAGTAGTAACTTTCTGCAACATTAAACTATGAACCACTTTAAAATATGCAGTATATTGCTCAAGGTTCATCTCTCCCTCTTTCAACTTGAGAAATGTATTCAGTATAATTGTCTCTGCCAACATCTCACATACTTGGCTGCTTATTTCTGCCTTCATGGATCCGGTCTTCAATCTGTCTGTCCTCTTTCATTCTAGCAGCTTTACTCCCCAGACCCCCAGCAAAGTCCAGCATGCTTCTCAGCTTGTCTTTAACAGAGTTGGAAGGACCTAGTAGGTCATCTAGTCCAACCCCTGCTCAAGCAGGAGACCCTACACCATTTCTGACAAATGGCAGTCCAATCTTTTCTTGAAAGCCTCCAGTGATGAAGCTCTACAACTTCCAAAGGCAAACTGTTCCATTGGTTGATTGTTCTCACTGTCAGAAAGTTCCTCCTCATTTCTAGGTTGAATCTCTCCTTGGTCAGTTCCATCCATTATTCCTTGTCTGGCCTTCAGATGCTTTGGAAAACAGCTTGTCCCCCTCCTCTCTGTGGCAGCCCATCACGGCTATCATGTCTTCCCTGGTCCTTCTCTTCACTAGACTAGCCATGCCCAGTTCATTAATCATTCTTCATATGTTTTATTCTCCAGTCCCTAATCATCCTGGTTGCTCTCCTGTGCACTTTTTCTAGAGTCTCGACATCTTTTTTATAGTGTGGTGACCAAAACTAGATGCAGTACTCTAGGTGTGGTCTTACTAGGGCTTTATAGAGTGGTATTAGTACCTCACTTGATCTTCATTGTATCCTTCTGTTAATGCAACTTAGAATTGTGTTGGCTTTTTTAGCTGCCATTGCACACTGCTGGCTCATATTTAGCTGATTATCTACTAAGTCTTCACTCCTAGCTCTTCAGGTATCGTATTAACTCAACTGTCAGTAGTCCCAAAGGTGTTTTTTCAAGAGACAACTGGATTTTCTGTTTTTTCTTTGAAGATGTTTCGCGTCTCATCCAAGAAGCTTCTTCAGCTCAAGAACTGTCAGTTGTTACTCTGGTATTCTTTGCACAAAGCTTTATGCTTCCCCCCACCTTCATTTCTTGCTCACAATTTTGGGGCCACAGAAGATGTCCACAGAACTTGCTAGTTCCAGTTTTCCTTTCTTCTCCTCTTTTTTTATCTCATCTGTCACATCTAAACTTAGATTTTTCTTTTCTCCTTAAACTAGTTTTCTTCCTTTCAATCTTTTCCTTCTCTTATTGCCTGACTTTTAGGACTGGGTTAGTAAATTATGAATTTGCAGGTCTGGTATGAATTTGCTATCTTTTCCCAAAATTTGAACCATCATTTACTTTCCTTGGAGGAGTTGATTCTCTGCATGTTGCAATTTAACTACAGAGTTTCAAATCAATATTCTCTGTTCACACCCAACGTCACTGCAAATCTTTGGGTTACAGACCACATGAATTTTGCACCAATTCCAAAGCAGCTCTGCAATCCATAACTAAAGCTGAGTTTAGAAACTGAACTATCTTATTTGTGGATTATTTATTTATTTTTGTCAATCATATATATTAAGAAAACAGGTAAAAGTATAAACGTAATTTGGATACATGAAAAGAGTAAGTAAAAAGGAATATTAGGACAGGGATGGTAGGCTCGCAGGTGCACTTATGCAATTCCCTCTTAGGAATGGGGTGAGGTCAACAGTAGACAGTTTAAGCTTAAAGTTTTGGGGGTTTGGGGAAGAAACTACAGAGTCAGGTAGTGCAATGTGAGCTACAAGTGTTGGAGCTCTGCAGAGTTTACAGACTCTTTGTCTCTTTTCCTTTAAGAAAAATGTGGGTTCTCCATCACTAGAGGCTTTCAAAAGGAGACTGGACAACCATTTGTCTGAAATGGTATAGGGTCTCCTGCTCGACCTGGGGGTTGGACTAGAAGACCTTCGAGATCCCTTCAACTCTTTTACTGTATGAAACAACATATAGTACATGAATAATAGCAGACAGCCACAGTAGTAACTTTCTGCAACATTAAACTATGAACCACTTTAAAATATGCAGTATATTGCTCAAGGTTCATCTCTCCCTCTTTCAACTTGAGAAATGTATTCAGTATAATTGTCTCTGCCAACATCTCACATACTTGGCTGCTTATTTCTGCCTTCATGGATCCGGTCTTCAATCTGTCTGTCCTCTTTCATTCTAGCAGCTTTACTCCCCAGACCCCCAGCAAAGTCCAGCATGCTTCTCAGCTTGTCTTTAACAGATTAACAGAGTTGGAAGGGACCTAGTAGGTCATCTAGTCCAACCCCCTGCTCAAGCAGGAGACCCTACACCATTTCTGACAAATGGCAGTCCAATCTTTTCTTGAAAGCCTCCAGTGATGAAGCTCCTACAACTTCCAAAGGCAAACTGTTCCATTGGTTGATTGTTCTCACTGTCAGAAAGTTCCTCCTCATTTCTAGGTTGAATCTCTCCTTGGTCAGTTCCATCCATTATTCCTTGTCTGGCCTTCAGATGCTTTGGAAAACAGCTTGACCCCCTCCTCTCTGTGGCAGCCCATCACGGCTATCATGTCTTCCCTGGTCCTTCTCTTCACTAGACTAGCCATGCCCAGTTCATTAATCATTCTTCATATGTTTTATTCTCCAGTCCCCTAATCATCCTGGTTGCTCTCCTGTGCACTTTTTCTAGAGTCTCGACATCTTTTTTATAGTGTGGTGACCAAAACTAGATGCAGTACTCTAGGTGTGGTCTTACTAGGGCTTTATAGAGTGGTATTAGTACCTCACTTGATCTTCATTGTATCCTTCTGTTAATGCAACTTAGAATTGTGTTGGCTTTTTTAGCTGCCATTGCACACTGCTGGCTCATATTTAGCTGATTATCTACTAAGTCTTCACTCCTAGCTCTTCAGGTATCGTATTAACTCAACTGTCAGTAGTCCCAAAGGTGTTTTTTCAAGAGACAACTGGATTTTCTGTTTTTTCTTTGAAGATGTTTCGCGTCTCATCCAAGAAGCTTCTTCAGCTCAAGAACTGTCAGTTGTTACTCTGGTATTCTTTGCACAAAGCTTTATGCTTCCCCCCACCTTCATTTCTTGCTCACAATTTTGGGGCCACAGAAGATGTCCACAGAACTTGCTAGTTCCAGTTTTCCTTTCTTCTCCTCTTTTTTTATCTCATCTGTCACATCTAAACTTAGATTTTTCTTTTCTCCTTAAACTAGTTTTCTTCCTTTCAATCTTTTCCTTCTCTTATTGCCTGACTTTTAGGACTGGGTTAGTAAATTATGAATTTGCAGGTCTGGTATGAATTTGCTATCTTTTCCCAAAATTTGAACCATCATTTACTTTCCTTGGAGGAGTTGATTCTCTGCATGTTGCAATTTAACTACAGAGTTTCAAATCAATATTCTCTGTTCACACCCAACGTCACTGCAAATCTTTGGGTTACAGACCACATGAATTTTGCACCAATTCCAAAGCAGCTCTGCAATCCATAACTAAAGCTGAGTTTAGAAACTGAACTATCTTATTTGTGGATTATTTATTTATTTTTGTCAATCATATATAAGAAAACAGGTAAAAGTATAAACATAATTTGGATACATGAAAAGAGTAAGTAAAAAGGAATATTAGGACAGGGATGGTAGGCTCACAGGTGCACTTATGCAAGTCCCTCTTAGGAATGGGGTGAGGTCAACAGTAGACAGTTTAAGCTTAAAGTTTTGGGGGTTTGGGGAAGAAACTACAGAGTCAGGTAGTGCAATGTGAGCTACAAGTGTTGGAGCTCTGCAGAGTTTACAGACTCTTTGTCTCTTTTCCTTTAAGAAAAATGTGGGTTTGATTGAGCAAGGGTGATACTGACAATAAGTGCACTAAATCCCAAGCTGCTGCTTAGTTTTTAAAAAACTTCTCCCCCAACCCTTTTTGCATAGAAATAATGTATTTCAATTATGCAATGTAAATAGTGGCAGTGTAGAAAGGTGCTTAAAGTGAATTCCTGTCCTTCAGTCTGAAATAATATTAATTTTATTTAGAATTTATCACCTCATTCAGCAGGGACTGCCCATTGCAGTCTATAACTATGCATAGAAATGATGGAAAAGGTGCCTAGTTACAAACTTGGTGGTATATCATGCTACCTTCACAGCTTTCAATTGGATTTTTAATATAGCAAGAATGACAGCTTTGTAGCCAGGCAGCTTCATTTCATTATAATGAAGATATTTTTTCCTAATGTCTAGAAGCATCCATATTGGGGGCAAATGGATGGAAGGGTACAATTCATTTCTTTTTCTTTTTGTACAGAGCTAAGGGGAGTTAAAAAAACTGCAGGACTGTCCTTATTTTAAATGGGACATCAACTGAATTATTTGTTGGTTTGTTTTTAATCCCGCTTTTATTATTTTTAAAACTAATGCAAGGCAAAAATCATACCTAACACATTTTCCTTCAGTGGGCTGAGAGAGAAAGACTGACACAAAGTCACCCAGCCAGCTTTCATACCTAAAGTGGGACTAGAACTCACAATCTCTTGGATTCTAGCCTGGTGCCTTAACAACTAGACCAAACTGGCCTAATGTATTTGTAGTGGGCTAAGGTGACTGAAGGTGCACTTCATTGGATCAGATATTGCAGGTAATCCAATTAAGTGTGGGGGAGTCTCTCCTGCTTTACAGAAATCCCCCTCTCAGGCTCTACCTAAGCTGCCTCTCTAGCTATCAGACACAATGTACATCTTTGCCCAGCCACAACTCCAGGTCATGATAGTAAGAGAAGTTGGTGGATGATATTCACACTAGGGGGCAATCCACCTATCAGTGCAACTTCTCTTGGCCTGCATTAATATCGTACTAGGCCAGTACCAATCATGGTGCAAATTTCTAATAAGGATTAGGGACTGGTTATTTAAATAGAGCAAATTTGGCCTGGAATGCTTTGTGTTCCTCATAGACTAGAGGATGGCAAGTTAAGCCAACTATCTGGATGGATCCTTAGCTCTGTATCCTCTTCTTGAACTGAAATGGAATCATGTTGCCAGAGAGAAGGCAGAATCTTTCCTTTCTTTCCTTGGCTGAATTGCAAAATTATGGCTGTTTGTTCTGACAGCTCAGTAACAGAAATTGGGGTGAATCATTTGGTTCCTCCAGCAACCTGGGGATAATCTGACTTACCTTTCACCCAATGGGCAAAGCTTTTGCTCCTGTGTGCATTCACTGCCTCCTGTCTCTTTCCAAAAGAAGCTCACTATAACCTGCCAGTTCAGGTTCAATGAGTTCTGGAATGTTTTGACATTTCACCGAACAGAATCTGTTTGGAATAAGAATATTTGTACATAAAAGCTGAGATCCGATAGAAGAACTTCCTGTGGGATTTTCTTGAGAGTTCAAACATTTAGCAATTCAGGATATATGAATGTCTGAACTGTGCATAAAAGAAGCCACATGCTTAGCCTATGACTTTGCATAGAAATGATGGAAAAGGTGCCTAGTTACAAACTTGGTGGTATATCATGCTACCTTCACAGCTTTCAATTGGATTTTTAATATAGCAAGAATGACAGCTTTGTAGCCAGGCAGCTTCATTTCATTATAATGAAGATATTTTTTCCTAATGTCTAGAAGCATCCATATTGGGGGCAAATGGATGGAAGGGTACAATTCATTTCTTTTTCTTTTTGTACAGAGCTAAGGGGAGTTAAAAAAAACTGCAGGACTGTCCTTATTTTAAATGGGACATCAACTGAATTATTTGTTGGTTTGTTTTTAATCCCGCTTTTATTATTTTTAAAACTAATGCAAGGCAAAAATCATACCTAACACATTTTCCTTCAGTGGGCTGAGAGAGAAAGACTGACACAAAGTCACCCAGCCAGCTTTCATACCTAAAGTGGGACTAGAACTCACAATCTCTTGAATTCTAGCCTGGTGCCTTAACAACTAGACCAAACTGGCCTAATGTATTTGTAGTGGGCTAAGGTGACTGAAGGTGCACTTCATTGGATCAGATATTGCAGGTAATCCAATTAAGTGTGTGGGGGGGAGTCTCTCCTGCTTTACAGAAATCCCTCCCCTCTCAGGCTCTACCTAAGCTGCCTCTCTAGCTATCAGACACAATGTACATCTTTGCCCAGCCACAACTCCAGGTCATGATAGTAAGAGAAGTTGGTGGATGATATTCACACTAGTGGGCAATCCACCTATCAGTGCAACTTCTCTTGGCCTGCATTAATATCGTACTAGGCCAGTACCAATCATGGTGCAAATTTCTAATAAGGATTAGGGACTGGTTATTTAAATAGAGCAAATTTGGCCTGGAATGCTTTGTGTTCCTCATAGACTAGAGGATGGCAAGTTAAGCCAACTATCTGGATGGATCCTTAGCTCTGTATCCTCTTCTTGAACTGAAATGGAATCATGTTGCCAGAGAGAAGGCAGAATCTTTCCTTTCTTTCCTTGGCTGAATTGCAAAATTATGGCTGTTTGTTCTGACAGCTCAGTAACAGAAATTGGGGTGAATCATTTGGTTCCTCCAGCAACCTGGGGATAATCTGACTTACCTTTCACCCAATGGGCAAAGCTTTTGCTCCTGTGTGCATTCACTGCCTCCTGTCTCTTTCCAAAAGAAGCTCACTATAACCTGCCAGTTCAGGTTCAATGAGTTCTGGAATGTTTTGACATTTCACCGAACAGAATCTGTTTGGAATAAGAATATTTGTACATAAAAGCTGAGATCCGATAGAAGAACTTCCTGTGGGATTTTCTTGAGAGTTCAAACATTTAGCAATTCAGGATATATGAATGTCTGAACTGTGCATAAAAGAAGCCACATGCTTAGCCTATGACTTTGAGAAAATAATTTAAGGGTGCTGGTTTCAAAGATAAAAGGTTTTCTGTGCACGTTTTTGCTCGGTATCAAGAATATCATTGCCCATACCTGAAATAAAGACTTCATTTCATAGTAATCCAAACATACATTGCCTCTTAAATAGTCTAAATAGTCCCCCCTGTTATTATTAGGGGATCCCAATATTCTAAACCATTGGAAGGCTTTTTTCTGGCTTAATAAAAAGTATAAATCTTGGTGATTCCCAATGTTTAAGCAATAGTACTTAGACTTATATATAGCTTCAAAGTCTTGGCTAGCTCAGCCACAGGTGTGCCAGACACCGTGAGAAGAAACAAGCCAACTTGGTTTTCTTTTCCACCCGTGACTTCGTTTATTGGGTCTGTTACAAACCGAGTCTCAGTAATAGTCGAGGTCTCTCTGTACAAAGTCAGCACTGAGAGCTTTTGCCTCTCAGCCCCTTTTAAACATCTCCCGCTGCTCACGCCCCGCCCCATGGCTGAACTGCTCTGTTGATTGGATGTCCGGCTGCTCTCTCCCTCCTCGTCTGACGGTCTCAGTTGCCACGTCATCTGCCAGATCCTGGAACTAAGGCAGCTCTTCGTGACACCCAAACCTTATCTCCCGCTATCCTGGCCACCAGTGTGATGATCCCCTCCCCATGCTTCCCAAATGCAGATCCCTGCACCACTCGAACAAGTCTTCAATAATTCATCTTTTCGGATCTTTGATTAGGGGGTGCTCCCATGATCCAGATCCCTGTAGCGTTATGTGTCGAGCCGGAGCTGGGCTCGACACAAAGTGCTTTACAGACCTCTCTAAGCAGTCTACAGAATCAGCATATTGCCTCCAACAATCTGGGCCCTCATTTTACTGACATCGGAAGGATGGAAGACTGAGTCAATCTTGAGCCGATGAGACTCAAACTGCCAAACTGCTGGCAGCCGGCAATCAGCAGAATTCACATGCAATACTGCTTTCTAACCACTATGCCACCACGGCTCGTGATTTGGGACTAGCCTTTCCTAGTCCCAAATCCTTGGAATGTATTGGACTGCATCCCCCATCAGTCCAATCAGCATACTCATATAGTGAACACCCTTCTCTATAGAAAAAAAGCTACTTTCCACCGTATTTTGTGAAATATATGATACCTTGCTTCTACAGTCCTGCAAGAAATGAAGAGTTTTTAAATTACAAAAATTTTCTGGAAGAATGCAAGGCATAGGGATTCCTGACAAATGATTCAGAATAACAAAAAATATCTTAGGAAAGATGAAAACCGATGTGACGTAAACATGGTAATTGTGGCTCAAACAGATGTTTGTTGTGTTACAAGGTACTTGTTTTCAAGACAGTTGATGTGTCATCTAGCCACTTCCATCCCACTATGTGTCAGGCTTAATATGTAGCCTGAGGCAATGCCTATGCTTGAAAAAAAAAAGTCAACCTAATTAGAGCTATGCGGGGAAGAAATGCTTTTCTATAGCACAGCAATTTGGGGAAGTAAGGTATTATCTCCCCAGGAACATCTCTTCACATCTGCTCTCCACGGAGCTAAGATGTTTAGGAAAACAACTCTACCACATGCCAGTGGAGACTGCTTGACTTCAAATTCTTAGTTCTAGATGGGATAATTTCAAAAGGACTGGGTGTGGCTAGGAATGCCAAAGCTGAAATACAGTGTACTATTGATAAAAAGGTAGTAACTGTACTCGATTGTGTTTCAGATAATTAATAAAAGGGAAAAAAGTAGCAATTTACGTT
The DNA here is from genome assembly GCF_028640845.1 of Ahaetulla prasina. Taxonomy (NCBI): domain Eukaryota; kingdom Metazoa; phylum Chordata; class Lepidosauria; order Squamata; family Colubridae; genus Ahaetulla; species Ahaetulla prasina. The sequence goes on from NC_080541.1 coordinate 121,489,971, forward strand.
AGGTTTGTTCCCTAGATTGGTATACCTACTGTAGATATTTGTCCTTCACCCAAACATTGCCTTCTTAGCAGTTTACCTCAGCAAAGCAGCCTGTAAAGGTAGATTTGTGTTTTCATTTTCCTGCAGGTTTTAAGAAAGGCAAGTAGCATTAATCTAGCGTGGGGTGTCTAACCTTGGCAATTTTAAGCCTTGTAGACTTCAAGTCCCAGAATTCCCCAGCCAGCCATGGGGAAATCTAGAGGAATGTTTCTGATCTAGGATATCACTGGGACTCCAACAGTCTTGTTGGAGGAGTTTCACTGTTCTTTGCATCAGGAAGATAGCTCCTCCCAGTAGTCTTTGCAAAGAAGATGCCTTTAGTAGGTAGTGGAGGAAATAGTTAATGCTTTGTTTATGCTTGTTGCAAACCATTAATTACTGTTTCCCCAGCTGATGCTCTTTCCATTTTTAAAAATCAGCTCATTAAATGCAGAGGCACATTTACCACTGTCTGCAGTTTGACCCCCAAAGTCTTATACCTTGGGTGTGATTATTGAAGGCAGAAAGAACATAAATTGAAACTATAAAGCTTCTTTCTTTATTGATTATGCAGACAAATTAAGTCCACACAATATTTATTGATTGTTGATTAAATTTATAGGCTGCCCATCTCTACCATGACAATATTATACAAAAGTTACAAAAACAAATGTCCCGAAAAATTAAACTAATTGTACTAGACCAAGCATTGCACAAGAGGTTTAACTACTCATTCTAACCCACAGCCGGTGTTCAGGGCTGATTTGAACAGGGTCACAGTGGGGACTGTACAAATCTCTGAAGGAACATCATTCCAGCAGCAGGACCAAGAAGGCCCACTTCCTGGGTTCCATCAGGGGTCAGTGTTTAATTGATGGGTCCAGAGTATGTTGTCCCAATTTCCAAACAATCAGGTCCTGTGTCATAAACAGCTTTCTAGAAATAGGCAGCACTTCACTATTATACCCAGAAACCTACTGGTATACGATGCAGCTGGTTATATGGGCATGTAGTGACTGGTCTGTAACTATCAAAGCTGCTGTGTTTGGGATTAGTTTCAGTTTCCAAACTGTCTTCAAAGGCAGTCCCATGTGGAACACATTGCAATAGTCCAAACAATGGGTGACCAAAGTATGAATGAGTGTCCTAAGGGCCTCCTGGAGCATTAGATGAGAAGGTTTTCTTGGACACAGCTGCCACTTGCTCCTTGAGCAAGAACTGTGAATCCTGAAAGTTCCTCAAATTCTGTACTAGCCCCAAATGGCTTCGGGCTGGGTTATTTAAGGGATTGCTTCTTCCAAATCACATCTACACATCTCTTCAGGTCTAGGAGGTAGGGTATGTTACAGGTCCCATCCATAAAGGAATGTCATCTGATGGAACCCAGGAGAACTACTTCTGGGTAAGCTAGAAATATGTGGGATAGATAGCATCACCACCAGATGAATTCATAACTGGCTGACAAACTGTACTCAATGATTGTCCTTAATGTGAAGTTTCCAAAAGATGCCCTAATTAATTCATGAGTTGACACTTAATGGGTCAACTCATGAATTAATTAGGGCATCTTGTGGAGGGAAGTAAGCAGTGGGGTACCAGAAGGTTCCGACTTAGGCCCAGTACTCTTCAATGTCTTCATAAATTACTTAGATGAAGGAATAGAAGGGGAAATTACCAAATTTGCGGATGATACTAAGCTGGCAGAAATAGCCAACACCCTAGATGATAGGCTCAAGATCCGGATGGATCTTGACAGACTTGAACACTGGGTCCTATCTAACAGAATGAAATTCAATGTAGAGAAAAGTAAAGTTTTATACTTAGGCAAAGAAAAACTAAAGTACACATATAGACTAGGTGAAACAGGCTTAATAACAGTAACTGTGAGAGGGATCTTGTAGTCTTGGCTGAACTTAGAGACAACCAGCTAAATCAGTGGTTCTCAACCTTTATAGTGCTGCGACCCCTTTAATATAATTCCCCATGATGTGGCAACCCCAACCGTAAGTTTATTTTCGTTTTGAATTTATCGCGCCTGAAGCCGTATTGGCTAGCGATCTGAACTGCTTGCGATTGCCTTGAGGACGGAGGCATTAAAAGTGGAGACTCCTCCCCTATTAAGTTTATCGCGCCTGAAGCCAGATTAGGCTAGCGATTGGGAGTGATTGCAGCTGGCCTGAGAGGGAGACATCAGAGCAAAGATTTCTCTCTTTTTTAATTCATCATGCCTGAAGCCGAATTCGGCTAGCGATTTGAAGAGCCTGCAGCTGGCTTGTGGAGTCAACCATTCTTCGACTCGCAAGTATACTTCCCATATTTCCGATGGTCTTAGGCGACCCCTGGCAAATTGTCATTCGACCCCCAACGGGGTTGCGACCCACAGGTTGAGAACCGCTGAGGTAAATATAAAGGTTACATGCAACTACATGTTTACTGGACCCGTGCCCTTCCTGGTTAGTGCTGGCTGCTCAGGAAGTGACACGAGGCTGGCTCCAGGGGATTATAAATGCTTCTTTGATGGAAGGGGTTTTCCCCGCCGCCTTGAAGGAGGCGGTGGTGAGACCTCTCCTCAAGAAGCCTTCCCTGGACCCAGCTATTTTGAGTAATTATCGTCCAGTCTCCAACCTTCGCTTTGTGGCGAAGGTTGTTGAGAGTGTGGTTGCATGGCAGCTCCCCCGGCACCTGGAGGAAACTGTCTATCTGGACCCGTTCCAGTCCGGCTTCCGACCCGGTTATAGCACGGAGACGGCTTTGGTCGCGTTGGTGGATGACCTCTGGAGGGCCAGGGACCGGGGTTGCTCCTCTGCCTTGGTCCTATTAGATCTCTCAGCGGCTTTCGATACCATCGACCATGGTATCCTGCTGCGCGGTTGGAGGGATTGGGAGTGGGGGCACCGTTTATCGGTGGTTCTCCTCCTATCTCTCTGACGATGCATGAGATGTTGACAGGGGCAGAGGTCGTCCTCGAGGCGCCTCACTTGTGGGGTGCCTCAGGGGTCGATCTCTCGCCCACCCTGTTCAACATCTATATGAAGCCGCTGGGTGAGGTCATCAGTGGTTTCGGGTGAGTTATCATCTGTCGCTGATGATACTCAGCTGTACTTTTCCACCCGGACCACCCCAACGAAGCGGTTGAAGTGCTGTCCCGGTGCCTGGAAGCTGTGCGGGTCTGGATGGGGAGAAACAGACTCAAGCTCAATCCCTCCAAGACGGAGTGGCTGTGGATGCGGCATCCCGGTACAGTCAGCTGCATCCGCAGCTGACTGTTGGGGCAGTTAGTGGCCCCAAAGGAGGCGGTTCGCAACTTGGGTGTCCTCCTGGACGGACGGCTGTCTTTGATGAACACCTGGCGGCCGTCGCCAGGAGGGCCTTTACCAGGTTCGCCTGGTTCGCCAGTTCGTCCCTTCCTTGATCGGGATGCCTTATGCACGGTCACTCACGCTCTGGTTACGTCTAGGCTGGATTATTGCAATGCTCTCTACATGGGGCTGCCCTTGAGGTGCACCGGAGGCTGCAGTTAGTCCAGAATGCGGCTGCGCGGTAGTAACGGGAGCCGCTCGTGGCTCCCACGTGACATCGCTGCTCCGTAGCTTGCACTGGCTTCCTGTGGTCTTTCGGGTGCGCTTCAAGATTTTGGTAACTATCTTTAAAGCGCTCCATGGCTTAGGACCGGGTACTTACGAGACCGCCTGCTGTTACCTTTTGCCTCCCACCGACCCGTACGCTCACAGAGAGGGTCTTCTCAGGGTGCCGTCCGCCAAACAGTGTCGGCTGGCGGCCCCCAGGAGTAGGGCCTTCTCTGTGGGGGCAGTGGCTCTGGAATGAACTTCCCCGGTCTCGTCAAGTGCCCGATCTTCGGACCTTCCGTCGTGAGCTCAAAACATATTTATTCATTAAAGCGGGACTGGCATAATTAGTGATGTATTTTAATTGGGTTTTTAATATTTTTTAACTTTTTAATTTAAATTTTAATAATCGGCCTTTAAAATTTGCTCTTTTTAATTGTTGTTTTAAACTGTATATATCTTTGTTTTTACTTTGGCTGTACACCGCCCTGAGTCCTTCGGGAGAAGGGCGGTATAAAAATTTAATAAAATAAATAAATAAATAAATAAATAAACCAACAGTGTGCGGCAGCTGCCAAAAAAGCCAATGCAATTCTAAGTTGCATTAACAGAGGGATATAGTCAAGATCAACTGAGGGGGATGAAACGCCGGAGAAGACGGCTAGAGAGTTCTTGGAGGTCCAGTCGTTCGGAGGCTGATCGGACACTAGTTAGGTCCTATAGTAGGACCTACCTAGTGGCACTGAGGGAAGCGAGACGTTGCTACATCTCCTCCCTCATTGCGTCGGCAGATAACCGCCCGGCCGCCCTGTTTCGGGTGACTTGTTCCCTCCTTCAACAGGGGGAGCGGGATGACCCGTTGCAGGGACGAGCTGAGGAGTTTAGTGGTTATCTATACGATAAAATTGTTCAGCTTCGGGACGGTCTGGACCAAAATTGGGTAGATTCAGGTGAGACGTCGGAGAGCGGCCTTGGTGAGATTGTTTGGGATGAGTTTGACCCTGTGGCTCCTGAGGACATGGACAGGTTGCTGAGTAGGTTGAACACCACCACGTGTTTACTAGACCCGTGCCCCTCCTGGTTGGTACTGGCCACTCAGGAGATGACATGAGGCTGGCTCCAGGAGATTACGAATGCTTCTTTGATGGAGGGAGTCTTTCCGGCCGCCTTGAAAGAGGCGGTGGTGAGGCCCCTCCTCAAGAAGCCTTCCCTGGACCCAGCTGTTTTAGGTAATTATCGTCCAGTCTCCAACCTTTGTTTTGCAGCGAAGGTTGTAGAGAGTGTGGTGGCATGTCAATTACCCCAGTACCTGGATGAAACTGTCTATCTAGACCCATTCCAGTCCGGCTTCCAGCCCGGATACAGCACTGAGACGGCTTTGGTCGTGTTGGTGGATGATCTCTGGAGGGCCAGGGATAGGGGTTATTCCTCTGCCTTGGTCCTATTAGACCTCTCAGCGGCTTTTGATACCATCGACCATGGTATCCTGCTGCACCGGTTGGAGGGATTGGGGGTGGGAGGCACTGTTTTTCGGTGGTTCTCCTCCTATCTCTCCGATCAGTCGCAGATGGTGTTGACAGGGGGGCAGAGGTCGACCCCGAGGTGCCTCACTTGTGGGGTGCCGCAGGGGTCAATTCTCTCGCCCCTTCTGTTCAACATCTATATGAAGCCGCTGGGTGAGATCATCAGTGGTTTCGGTGTGAGGTACCAGCTGTACGCTGATGACACCCAGCTGTACTTTTCCACAACGGACCACCCCAACGAAGCTATCGAAGTGTTGTCCCGGTGTCTGGAGGCCGTACGGGTCTGGATGGGGAGAAACAGGCTCAAGCTCAATCCCTCCAAGACAGAGTGGCTGTGGATGCCGGCATCCCAGTACAGTCAGCTGCAGCCGTGGCTGACTGTTGGGGGCGAGTCATTGGCCCCGATGGAGAGGGTGTGCAACTTAGGCGTCCTCCTGGATGAACGGTTGTCCTTGGAAGATCATTTGGCGGCTGTCTCCAGGAGGGCTTTTTACCAGGTTCGCCTGGTTCGCCAGTTGCGCCCCTTTCTAGACCGGGATGCCCTATGCACAGTCACTCACGCTCTCGTGACGTCTCGTCTGGACTACTGCAATGCTCTCTACATGGGGCTCCCCTTGAGGAGCACCCAGAGGCTCCAGTTAGTTCAGAATGCGGCTGTGCGGGTGATAGAGGGAGCCCCTCGTGGCTCCCATGTGACACCTCTCCTACGCAGACTGCACTGGCTACCTGTGGTCTTCCGGGTGCGCTTCAAGATTTTGGTGACTATCTTCAAAGCGCTCCATGGCATAGGGCCGGGATACTTACGGGACCGCCTGCTGCTACCGGATACCTCTCACCGACCCGTGCGCTCTCACAGAGAGGGACTCCTCAGGGTGCCGTCGGCCAAACAGTGCCGGCTGGCGACACCCAGGGGAAGGGCCTTCTCTGTGGGGGCTCCCACCCTCTGGAACGAGCTTCCCCCAGGACTTCGCCAACTTCCTGACCTCCGAACCTTTCGCCGCGAGCTTAAGACACATCTATTTATTTGCGCAGGACTGGACTAGTTTTTAAATTTGAATTGGTTTTAATGGGGATTTTATTATTTTTATTATCATCATTTTAATTATTCGGCCAATTATAATAAGTTTTTTAATGGATGTTTTTATTTGTATTTATATGTATATTTTTATCTGGTTGTTAACCGCCCTGAGTCCCTAGGGAGATAGGGCGGTATAAAAATACGAAAAATAAATAAATAAATAAATAAATAAATAAATAAATAAATAAATAAATAAATAAATAAATAAATAAATACTAGTACCATTCTATAAAGCTTTAGTAAGACCACACCTGGAATACTGCATCCAGTTTTGATCATCACATTATAAAAAAGACATTGAGACTCTAGAAAAAGTGCAGAGGAGAGCAACCAAGACGATTAGGGGACTGGAGACTAAAACATATGAAGAATGGTTACAGGAACTGGGCATGGCTAGTCTAGTGAAGGACCAGGGGAAACATGATAGCAGCCTTCCAATATTTGAGGGGCTGCCACAGACAGGGAGAGGGTCAAGCTTTTTTCCAAGGCATCCGAAGGCCAGATAAGGAATAATGGATGGAAATTGATTAAGGAGAGATTCAACCTAGAAATAAGGAGGAATTTTCTGACAGTGAGAACAATCAACCAATGGAACAGCTTGCCTTTGAAAGTTGTGGGAGCTCCAAGAGATTGGACTGCCACTTTTTTTTCCCCAGTGTTGGAGCATTCACAACTTCTGCAGGCAAGTCGTTCCACTTATTAATTGTTCTAACTGTCAGGAAATTTCTCCTTAGTTCTAAGTTGCTTCTTTCCTTGATCAGTTTCCACCCATTGCTTCTTGTTCTATCCTCAGGTGCTTTGGAGAACAGCCTGACTCCCTCTTCTTTGTGGCAACCCCTGAGATATTGGAACACTGCTATCATGTCTCCCCTAGTCCTTGTTTTTATTAAACTAGACATACCGAGTTCCTGCAACCGTTCTTCATATGTTTTAGCCTTCAGTCCTCTAATCATCTTTGTTGCTCTTCTCTGTGCTCTTTCTAGAGTCTCAGCATCTTTTTTACATCGCGGCGACCAAAACTGAATGCAATATTCCAAGTGTGGCCTTACCAAGGCATTATAAAGTGGCACTAACACTTCACGTGATCTTGATTCTATCCCTCTGTTTATGCAGCCCAGAACCATGTTGGCTTTTTTAGCAGCTGCTGCACACTGCTGGCTCATATCTAAATGGTTATCCACTAGGACTCCAAGATCCCTCTCACAGGTACTACTATTGAGCAAGGTACCACATATATGGTACCTGTGCATTTTGGGTTTTTTTGCCTAAATGTAGAACCTTACTTTTTTCACTGTTGAATTTCATTTTGTTAGATAGCACCCAATGTTCAAGAAATGGTGTAGGATCTCCTGCTTGGGTGTGTGTGGGTGGTTTGGACTTGATGGCCGACAAGGTCCTTTCCAACTCTGTTAATTTATTAAAACTTTTTATGCTGTGCAACCATTCTTTGGAATATCATTTCCCTTAGGTCTCTGTCTTGCTGGCCATTTCCAGGGCCCAAAAATATAACTTTGCCATGTCATCTGGGAATCTAGGAACATGGGTATAGAGCCTGCAAAGTGTTTGTATTGCTAGAGAAATTAGTGTACTGTCCTACACATTTTAATGGTTTCTATTGTTTATGAATGTTTGTGATATCTTTTGGCTATTTTGTAATAGTGTCTGTTTTCTATTTTTGTAAATCACTCAGAGTCATGTATGTGAGATGAGCAGCTCTATAACTTTACCAAACAAATCAATAAAATAAATAAAATGGGAAGTGAGACTCCATTCAGGACTAAAGATGAAACCTTTCCAGGCCTGGATGGTTCAAATACTCACAACCAATCAGCTATGTCAAGAATTAGCATGAGTCTGTTCTTTACCATCCAAATCTGCATAGCCTTCAGATACCAAGATAAGATCTTGATAGCATCACCTAGTTGGCCTGGGGTTCAGATGTATAACTAGGTATTATAATTATTAATAATACCTGGGGAACACTGGAAGCGTTGCGGCAAGACAGACGGGGAAAAGCGAGCTCCGCTGAGCTTTGCGAATCCTCGGGCCAACGAACTGCCAATTGAGGGGTCTTTGGACCAGAGCTGTCCTGTAGGGCCGGTGAAGAAGAAGAGGCACCTCAGATGACCGAGAGGAACCGGCAAGTCCCTTGGAGGTCGGAGGAAATCTCGCAGGGGAGATGGCTATGGCAGCCATCACTAAGCTGGGGCAACTGGACCAAGTTATTGAGCAGGAGCAGTGAATTGGATGAAATATTGAAGCCAGGTGAGTGAATAAAAACTCACAAAAAAAGCACTCTAAACTTGCATTTGCAAAAAAATTTTTTGGCGGTGGAACAGCGGCTAAATTAAGAAGGACTGTAAGCATACCAAAACAAAAGAAACAGAAGCAGTACCCAAAGACCCGAGATAAATTTGACTTTAAAATTGAAGTAGAGACCCCTCAAACAAAAAAGAAAAAATAAGGGAACCCCTAATTAAAGCCGGAAAATTTGAAAAATTTCCCTTTAAAATTGGTTACAGACTACAAAAAGGAAAAAAGGAAAAAACGGAGGATTTAAAACTGCGACATGGTAGAATATCTCTAATTTTCTTTTTTCTCAATGAATTTGAACTAAGTAAACTGGGATGCGGATTTTAAATGTGACTAATTGGAAAAATAAAAAGTTAAAGCAAAACAAGGCACGGCTCTAAGTAAAGGAAGCAAAATGGATACCTTCACTAATTGTGGATTAGAACTGTGGATTGGAAAGTGACACCCTCAGGCAGAAGAGAAAATTACATGGACTAACATTTATTGTGGAAAACTTTTCTATGGCAGTGATAAGGCTGGTGAGAACCGAAAGGGAGGATTTTGTTAATAAACTGTTTGACTTTGATAATAAGAACTACAACTCCAAAAAAATGGCACAGGGAACAACTGAAATGATGAAAAAGATGCATATGACTTTTAAGCAAGAAATAAAAGAAATAATCACAAGACCGTATGGAAAACAGGATCCAGAAGAAACAAGAGCTGCTCCGGAACTGACAGCAAACAAAGAGTCCATGAAGCAAGAAAGGGCGTTGGAAGAGGAAGAAAAAAATACTGATGATGAACTATTAAGTGATTATGTAATTTTGAAACAGTTTAAGGGGAGAGGTGAAAGAACTTCCAGAAAGGGGGAAAATAAAAAGGGAAATAGCACAAAGAAGCTGATGAAAGTAAATGAAAAAATACTGAAAACAACAAGGGGCAAAAAAAAGAACAAAGTGGGAAGGAAGGAACAAGGGAAGAAAGGAGGGAAGGGAAAAATACAAAGTCAAAGGACTACATAGGGACTAATAGAGAGAAACAAAAAATGGGGGAAGAGGAAAAAAGGAGAATGGATAGAAATATAGGACAAGCAAAGAGAACAAGGAATTTTAAGGAAAAAAAAGAAGGGAATTGAAATAAATTAAGGGTTGAAATATTAATGAGATGGGAATATATAAATATTAGACTCTTTGAAATGATGGAAATGCCTGCTTGTTTTACTTATTTTCTTTATAAGATTATGAATAACAATTTTAAAATTGTCACTGAAATGTAATGAGATGACTGATGCTGATGCTATCGAGATTGAAAAGAAAGAAATTTGTAAATGGGAATAGAAGGTTTTAACATAAATGGGAAAAGAAAAAGGGGGAAAAAGGGATAGATTTGGCTAAAGATTAAAACTGGGGATGGAGGGTTAGATTAGAATTTTTAAGAGAAATGCAAATAGGGAAATAAAAAAAGAGGGGAAGGAAAATATATTGATAAAAGCATATAAGAGGTGTTGGAAAAAACTGAACTGGATGTAAACATGTACCTGGCTGATATTTTGTTCAGGAAAGATACATTGTATGTTGTTGTTTGTGTGTAAAAAATAAAAATAAAATTCTCAAAAAAATTAATTATTAATAATACCTGATCCCCGACCAAGAGATGACCTCAACAGCTCCAGGTAGATATTAAATAGGAGGACAAAACCATTAAGCTCAAAAATACCCTACATACCATAATCCCTGTATATGATCCATAAAGATACTGAGGTGGATGGTATTGAAAACTGTTGCAAGATCAAGGACAGCCTTGATAGCTGCATTAGCTCTATCCCAATCCTGCCAAAGGTAATCAGCAAACATGATCAATCATCAATGTTGTTTCAATATTATGGCCTGATCTAAAATCTGACTGAAAGGGGTCTAGATAATCTGTTTCCTTCAGGTCCTTCTGAAGGTAGCCACCTGTTCAACACCTTTCCCTAAAACATGAAAGGTTGGAGACTAGATGAAAATCAAAGGCTTTTTGAGGAGGTCATATATCACCTCCTTCTTCAAGGAAGGGACATAATCCCCTTTCTTGATAAAACAGATACAATCAAATGGACCCAACCACATGTCACCAGCCAGCAGGGATATGTTTCTTGTAAACAGGTGAATAGATTAACAATCCCAAGGACTCTATCCACTTCCTCAAGTGTTACATGTTCAAGCTCACTGCAGGGAACTGCAGGATGTCTTGCTTCTTGCACTTTGGCATTTGGAGCCCAGTTCCAAGTGATTCTGAACAACTTTATCTATCATATGCTAAAATGTTCTCAGTGGCCATATGGATGATCCCTTGGTTTATTCCTCCCCAGCAAGGAATGAGTCATTTTATAAAGGACTGGTGCATAGCTATCTATAGTGGTAAGAGTGAACAGATAGCTATATTTTGACACTGTTATCACAATTTTTGTAATTCTTAATATGGGCTCCTATTGATGCTTGGTCAGATTCACTCTTCATTTTCCTCCAATAGTGCTCTAAGGCATCTCTTCTAGCACCTCATCACATATAACATGAGCTTTCCAGAAAAATGGAAAGCTTGATTCCATTATATCTTATGCTCTTAGGTTTTATGGCACCCAAGAGACAAAGCACTGGAAGTTAGAATGAAAAGCCAGTTCAGCTGCACACCAAGAGCATTGCATTGGGACCATTCCATCTCATGCTATTATGAAGCATTTTGCAATAAAAAGCAGGGAGAAAAGCAACAAAACACAACTGTTTGCATTTTAGGAAGCTCTCTAATGATTTAAAGATATACTGTAGAAAAAGCAAAACATCATTAAAGTATATAGGGGGAAGGAATAATATGACTCACAAGATAAATACTGTTCATAGTGCATTATTTTTTTTAAAACAATTTAGCTTAGGCATTGAAAGGCCAGTATCCACAAACAAAAGACAGCCTTTTTTAACTGGGTAGAATAATCAATAGCTTTATTATGAGGTTTAACGGAATAGCTTTTCCCCCCAGCTCTTTGCATGTTTTTTCTTATCTCTGATGGTTCCCATGTAAATAATTCGAAATACAGCTTTTAAGAATCATTTGTGGCTTCTTTTAAAACAGAAAATGAATAATAAGAGGGTAAGAACGTACCAATCCATTTAGGGCTGGAGATATAAGGATTAATTATAAAACTGAGGATTCCCAATCAGTTTTCAGGCTGTATGCAGATAACATTCTAAATACAGCAGAGTGTATGCTCATAAGAGACTTCTGAGAACAATTAGATAGGACACCTTTTTTAAAAAAGTTAAGAGATGAATAATGATTATTTATAAGGCAGAAAGAAAGTTAGAAATAATAATTGTAGTTTAAATTTTGCAAAAGACAAACCAACAAATTGCCTATGACAGTTGGTACAGATTCTTCAGTTAAATTGCACTTCACTCCACATTACCACAAATCGATAGTTGCTCTTGAATGAAGTTTATTCTCAACTCATTTTGTGTATACAGTGGTGCTTAAATGTTTGTAAGCCCTTTTGAATTTCAATATTTCTGCATAATATTACTTAAAACGTGATTCATTCTTCACATGTCCTAAAACTAAATAAAGAGAACCCAATTAAACAAATGGCTCTAAAACAGTATTCTTGTTCATTTACTCAGTGAGGAAAATGATCCAAAGCTACATATTTGCCTGTGGCAAAAATATGTCAACCTTTGCTTTCAATAAATGGTGTGCATCCCTTGGAAAGTAATAACTACAGTTTTAAATAACTATTGATTGGGCCTGCAAATCAGCTTGGAGGAATTTTAGACTATTCCTCCTTACATAACAGCTTCAACTCATAACACCTTCAGCTTCCTTGCATGAACTGCATGCTTCAGATCCTTCCAGAGCATTTCTATAAGATTAAGATCAGGACATGAACTTGTTCATTCCAAAACATTAACTTTATTCTGCTTTAACCATTCTTTGATCATGCAACTTTTGTATTTTGGGTCATTGTCTTGCTCCAATGTCTTGCATGATCCACTTTCTGTTGAACGTCAGGTCATGGATAGAATATGGACATATTCAATTGGCTCCATTTATATCTGACAGTGGACTGGTAGAGTCCAAACTCTTTGGAAATAGTTTTGTAACCTTTTCCAGTCTGGGGAGTATAATTAATTGCTTTGTTGCAGTTACACAGGATTTTTGTTGCTTAATAATTGATCTCAATTAATGCTATTAAGTGAGGACTACTTGTGCACAGAATTCTGTTCCTTAAGTAAGGCATCATCTCTAACACTCACACCTATTTATCATCACATTGATTGAAACACCTACTATTAAACTCCCATCAAATGAACTGATTACCCTAAAAGTGCATATATTTTTGCCATATACAAATATGTAGGATTATTGCCTTCAGTGAATGAATGAATGAATAAGTGTAATTTTTATTCATTTAAAAATTTTGATTCTCTTTATCTAGTGTTAGACTTGTTTGAAGAACAGATTGTACATTATGCGATATTGAAAATTAAATACTAAATTTTTTACAATGTGGCTTCCAGATATCTATTAGTTGCTGATATTAGCATGCAAATAAAGTTAAACATCTCAGAAAAGAATTTAATATAAAAATTTCAGAGAGCTGTTAGAAGAAATAAAGAACAATACAACAACGACATCTATAAAATCATTAAGGAAACAGTCATGGAAAAACAAGTCAAGTTTTTCAAAATATCTCTGAATTCAGAAGGAGATTCTAATCTCAAAAAGGCATCCCAAAGGATACCAATGGGCAAAAAATATAACTGATTTTAAAAAAAAATCCATCAAAGATGGAGTATACAGAATTTATGTATAGCAAGGATAGCATCCAAATGCCTTAGATATTCCTTATTTAAAGGAATCTCTAGTATTAGAAGATGATTTCATTTCAACATTCCAGTCATTATCAAATTGGAAGTTTACAGGAATTGATGGAATATCTACAGAATCATGGCAAGTAACAAAAGAAGAGTCAGTAAATGTTTTAATTAAACTATGCCAGCGAATCTGGAGAACAGCACAATGGCCAACATATTGAAAGAGGTCAGTCTACATACTAATGTCAAAGAAAAGAGATTTAACAGCTTGTGTAAACTATCACGTAATAACTTTACTTCCATATATTAGCAAAATAATGCTCAGGATCATCCAATGCAGATTAGAGCTCTACATGGAGAGGGATATGACAGATGTTGAAGCTGTTTTTAGTAAAGGCCAGGAAACAAGAGACATAACTGCTGATGCACTCTAGATAAAACTAAGGAATACAAAAAAGAAGTCGCTATATGTTTCATGGACTAAGCTTTTCATTGTGACAACTATGAAAAATAATGGACAGTCCTTAGGAAAATGAGAATTTCAGAACATCTTATTCTTAATGTGGACAGGACATGGGGAAACAGATTACTTTCAGATTGACACAGGAATGAGAAAAGGTTGTATAGTTTCATCTTATTTGTGTAACCTATATTCTGAATATATACTGAAGAGTGTTGGAGAATTAGAGAAAGAAACACCAGTAACCTGTGCTATGCCAATGAAACTATTCTGATAGTCGAACATTCAAATAATCTGCAAATCAAGAAGCACAGTGAAAATAAAATGAAACTAGGATTAAATCTAAAGAAGACCCAACTAATGAAAATAGGTTTAACCATAATTGACAATGAAGATATTAAAATAGTTGATAGCTTTTGTCTTTTAGGATCAACTATCAACAGTAAAGGAACCAAGGCTCAAGAAATAGCTGCATTACCTATGAAGGTTTAGAAAAAGTACTCAGATGCTGGGGTGGCGTTCAAAGTTTACAATCATGTAAACTTTGGTTTCCTATAAAGCTTCATGTAAACAGTCAAGAAACAATGGATGGAAACTAATCAAGGAGAGAAGCTCTAGAATTAAAGAGAAACTTCCCAACAGTGAGTACAATTAACCAGTGGAACAGTTTGTCTTCAGAAGTTGTGGATGGTTCAACACTGGAGGTTTTTAAAAAGAGACTGGGTAGCCACTTGAAATGGTATAGGGTTTCCTGCTTAGCAGGGGTTGGACTAGAAGATCTCCAAGGTCCCTTCCAGCTCTATTCTGATTGATCGATGCAAACAATGGTTCTCATATGATACTTTTTATGAAAACAAAAATTGGACTTAAGCAGCAGGCCTGAAAGTGTACTCATGCTTTTTTGAACTTTGGTGTTGGAGAAGACTTAAAAATATAATAAATAGCTTAGAAAACAAACAAATAGAACATGGAAAAACCTGGTCTCGAATTCTTACCTGAAGCACAAATGAGCATGCTCAAACATCAATTATAAGAAGACCAAGCTCCCTTGAGAAGTTGTGATCTTTCACCTTAAAAATGATGGAAAGGGTATGGAAATATAGTCATATGAATCTAAAATATGACATTTTACATTTACTGCATTGAAAAAGAATGGTCTGGCATCTGTTCAAAATTCTCCGTGCAAAATACGAATCCAGTGCTATAGCATGTGGCCTATGCTTGACCCAGAATGCAAGGCAGCTTAGCATTACAAACTACAAAGAGTTTGTAATCTAAATTCACCAATATTAAATTCTTCCTCCTCAAAAGTTTAAGCCACTCTCCCATTTTAGAATAGCTATTTTTCTTTGGCTTTTAGAAAAACTTCCCTGCTCTTGTAGAAACATGCCTTATGAACACTTATCTTTTAACTGATGTACCTGTGAAGGTTTCAAGGCAGTCCAGAATTACCTTGAGAAAATAATAACACCAGCATCTGATCCGGCTTGCATAGATTTAAACAGTGGTACATCGATAGCTTTCTGCAGGCATACTGTGTTGTTCCCAACCCATCTGTGCAAAAAGCAAACAGGGCACCTGAAATTTATGTGAATGCAGTAATATGCCTGCTGAGACATTTTATTGTGGCTACATTAAAGAAATGCAGCAAAGTAATTTAAGACGGTCTGATTGCTGCAGTACAGCTAAATACAAAGTGGAGTTGAGATGTTGAAGAGCATTCAACAACAACAATAACAGCAACAGGACCAATTAATAGGCACAGCAAAGACAACTTTCTTGATCTTAACACAAGATTGGCAGGTTCTGTTTTGAGATGCCCAGAATGCAAGTCAGCATTTTAATTCCAAGGCGATACAGGAGGCATTTAGACTTGTTTGAAAAGGCTATTTCTTCAGAAAGTTAGTGCTTTACAACCTAATCAATAGAGCTGTGCTAATTATCATTCTTCTGCCAGTTGTTTTTCTAGAACTGCATTGCCTTTCTGAGCAAATCTGCTTGGTGGCAGATAAATTCACTGGTCACTAAAAGAACCATTTGTGGCAGAGTCTAAAACCAAGATAGCTTTCCTTGCCAAGTCCCAGGGTTTCCTAAGTCTCAATGTTCTGTCTGTGCAGGATTCAGTTGCACATTGTAGGATCTGATGGGAAATATCTTGCAGGACACATCTGCTGCTATCTCTTTTTCTATACAATTATGAATTGAAAGAGAAACCTTGCTCTTTTTATCCCTTTTGGTCCTCACGTTTTAGCAAATAATGCTTTCATATTGGACAATGCTTTCCCATTTGCTCAACATAAGAAAGACAAATTCATCTATGAAAATATTGGTTATGTTCTCTGTACATGATGGTCTATAGACTATAGAGTGTTTATTAGGAGATTAAATTAAATTATCAGGGTTGCTCAGTGCATATATAAATGGGTACATGCCTAATTTAACTACCTCTCTTTTTAAAGTAATGGTCTTGGTTTCAAGCTTATAAAAATTGTATAGGTGAGAATGATGCATATACATTAACTGCATTGTACTAAGCCTTATATTTTACTCCCTTGAAAAATATTTAACAGTCTTTAAGCTTGTTAATAGAGAGATAAACACTTCATTTGAGAAATAAGACTCATCCACCATGATAATTACAATAATAAAGGAAAGCGAAATTAGTTTATTTATTTATTTATTTATTTATTTAATTTTGTCACAACAATATATGTAGGTATCATATAAAAGATTATATAGTATATAAACACATATATGAGTAAATATAAGGAGGTATAAGCATATATATAGGAAGAAGAAAAGAAAAGAAAAAAACAATAGGACAGGAACGGTAGGCACGTTTGTGTGCTTATGCACGCCCCTTATGGTCCTCTTAGGAATGGGGTGAGGTCAATTTTGTAGAACAGTTTTGTAGAACAGAGGAATTTCACTGAGGTGGGATTGTTCTGAACCCAATAATATGACAAGAATCACTTCCAAATATGAACTGATATGAAGCAATAAAAAAATAGAGTTCAGAAAAATTCTACTGTTTCTGACAACTCTAGGGTTTGTCAAAATAGAATATCCCCTATCTTCATTTATTATTCCATTAAATACACTATTACTAGCATAACAGAAGAAAGACACCATCTCCACAGAAAGCAGTTAATTTATTTTATTTATTTTATTTATTTATTAAATTTGTATACCGCCCTTCTCCCGTAGGACTCAGGGCGGTTCACAGCCAAGTAAAAAATACACAATAAATACAATTAAAATACAATTTAAAAACCTTATTAAATTGGCCAGAATTAAAATTTAGAACTAAAACCCATAAAAAACCCATAAACTAAAAAACTAACCCAGTCCAGCGCAGATGAATAAATGAGTTTTAAGCTCGCGGCGAAAGGTTCGGAGGTCCGGAAGTTGACGAAGTCCTGGGGGGAGTTCGTTCCAGAGGGCGGGAGCCCCCACAGAGAAGGCCCTTCCCCTGGGTGTCGCCAGACGACACTGTCGCGCCGACGGCACCCTGAGGAGTCCCTCTCTGTGAGAGCGCACGGGTCGGTGAGAGGTATTCGGTAGCAGCAGGCGGTCCCGTAAGTAACCCGGCCCTATGCCATGGAGCGCTTTAAAGACGTTCACCAGCACCTTGAAGCGCACCCGGAAGGCCACAGGTAGCCAGTGCAGCCTGCGCAGGATAGGTGTCACTCGGGAGCCACGAGGGGCTCCCTCAATCACCCGCGCAGCTGCATTCTGGACTAACTGTAGCCTCCGGATGCCCCTCAAGGGGAGCCCCATGTAGAGAGCATTGCAGTAATCCAGACGAGACGTCACAAGGGCGTGAGTGACTGTGCACAGGGCATCCCGGTCTAGAAAGGGGCGCAACTGGCGCACCAGGCGAACCGGGTGGAAAGCTCCCCTGGAGACGGCCGCCAGGTGGCCTCCAAAAGACAGCCGCTCATCCAGGAGAACGCCCAAATTGCGCACCCTCTCCATCGGGGCCAGTGACTCGCTCCCGACAGTCAGCCGCGGACTCAGCTGACTGTACCGGGATGCCGGCATCCACAGCCACTCCGTCTTGGAGGATTGAGCTTGAGCCTGTTTCTCCCCATCCAGACCCGTACGGCTTCCAAACACCGGGACAGCACTTCGATAGCTTCATTGGGGTGGCCCGGTGTGGAAAAGTACAGCTGGGTGTCATCAGCGTACAGCTGGTACCTCACACCGAAGCCACTGATGATCTCACCCAGCGGCTTCATATAGATGTTGAACAGAAGGGGCGAGAGAATCGACCCGGCGGCACCCCACAGGTGAGGCGCCGCGGGGCCGACCTCTGCCCCCCCGTCAACACCGTCTGCGACCGGTCGGAGAGATAGGAGGAGAACCACCGATAAACGGTGCCTCCCACTCCCAATCCCCCCAGCCGGCGCAGCAGGATACCATGGTCGATGGTATCGAAAGCCGCTGAGAGGTCTAATAGGACCAGGGCAGAAGAACAACCCCTATCCCTGGCCCTCCAGAGATCGTCCACCAACGCGACCAAAGCCGTCTCAGTGCTGTAACCGGGCCGGAAGCCGGACTGGAACGGGTCCAGATAGACAGTTCCCTCCAGGTGCGGGGGGAACTGATATCCCACCATACTCTCTACAACCTTCGCCGCGAAGCGAAGGTTGGAGACTGGACGATAATTACCTAAAACAGCCGGGTCCAGGGAAGGCTTCTTGAGGAGGGGCCTCACCACCGCCTCTTTCAAGGCGGCCGGAAAGACTCCTCCAACAAGGAAGCACTCGTAATCCCTGGAGCCAGCCTCGTGTCACCTCCTGAGTGGCCAGCACCAGCCAGGAGGGCACGGGTCCAGTAAACATGTGGTGGCATTCAGTCTACCCAGCAACCTGTCCATGTCCTCGGGAGTCACAGGGTCAAACTCATCCCACACAACATCACCAAGACCGCCCTCAGACATCCCGTCCGAATCACTACAATCTTGGTCCAAGCCGTCCTTCAGCTGAACGATTTTATCGTATAGATAACCGTTAAACTCCTCAGCACGTCCCTGCAACGGGTCATCCCGCTCCCCCTGGTGAAGGAGGGAGCGGGTCACCCGAAACAGGGCAGCTGGGCGGTTATCTGCCGATGCAATGAGGGAGGAGGCGAAGGAACGCCTCGCTTCCCTCAGTGCCACTAGGTAGGTCCTAGTATAGGATCTAACTAGTGTCCGATCAGCCTCTGAACGGCTGGACCTCCAGGAGCTCTCTAGGCGTCTTCTCCGGCGTTTCATCCCCCTCAGCTCCTCGGAGAACCAAGGGCGGTTGGGATCTCGCGGGTCAGAGGCCGCAAAGGCACGACACGGTCTAAAGCCCCAGCCGCAGCCCGTTCCCAGGCTGCAGCTAGTTCCTCCGCCGTGCCGTGAGCCAGACCCTCAGCAAATGGCCCACGCTCCGTCCGAGACCTCTCAGGGTCCATCAGGCGCCTGGGACGGTACCAACGTAATGGTTCCGTCTCCCTGCGGTGTTGGGTAGCGGTCAGAAAGTCCAGGCGAAGGAGAGAGTGATCTGACCATGACAAAGGTTCAATGACTATTTCCTTTAAGTCCAGATCTCTCAACCACTGACCAGAGACAAAAATCAGGTCCAGTGTGCCACCCCCGATGTGAGTGGGGCCATCCACTACTTGAGTCAGGTCCAAGGCCGTCATGGAGGCCAAGAACTCCCGAGCTACCGTCGATGACAAGCCGGCAGATGGCAGGTTAAAGTCCCCCATGACTAAAAGTCTGGGGGTCTCCACCGCCACCCCGGCAAGCACCTCTAGGAGCTCGGGCAGGGCAGCTGTCACGCAGCAAGGAGCCAGGTACGCCACCAGTAAGCCCATCTGACATCTATGACCCCACCTCACACAGAGGATTCACACCCGGCTATCTGAGGTACAGTGGTCCCCCTCGGCTCTAGACTCTCTTTAATCACAACCGCCACCCCTCCACCCCTACCCTGGGCCCTCGGCTGATGGAATGCACGGAAACCCGGTGGGCACATCTCAACCAGGGGCACACCCCCTTCAATGCCCAGCCAGGTCTCCGTGCGCCTATAATATCCGCGGCACCCCTGAATTAGATCATGTATTAGGGGCTTTATTGGTCATGGACCGTGCGTGTATAGCATCAGACGAAGGCCCAGGCTCTGAGGGTCCTGACCATCCGGGGAACGGGTAAAGTTAAGGGGATCGGGGCACGCGATCGCCTGCATACATCGAACGCGTGACCCCTGTGTCGATCGATCCCCTTCCGCCATATCTGCCCCTCCCACTTACCGTGCCGATAGACTCACCCTCACACAAAGGAACACCCTCCCCCCCCATAACCTCCGAACCCTTTTGATAATCGCCACGAGCATGCGTTGGAACTGGTTTCCCTCCCGACGGGCTACCCCCCTCACCCGCCTTACCCCTCCCACCCCTTAAAAATACCCTGTCTAAAAACCCCCAAAGGCTCCTTCTTCTCGCATGCCACCTCTGTGGGTCCCAAGACCCGTCATTGAGGCCGGCCCTTGGTAGCGATATGGGCCATTCCTGCGAGGCGGGGGCACCTCGCAGGCGCAAGAGTTCACGTGCAGTGTAGCGCATAGGAAAGTGCGAATCGTGAGGGATGCTAAGATGGTAAACTCCCAAAGTAACAGAAATGGTAGATCTTCCAGCGGAGTCCAGATGGTCAAAGGACAAATGGAGCAGGAACTGGATAGCGATGACAAAACAGGAACAGACAGGCCGACAGTCTCCATGGCATGCCAATGGGGAACAGTTCTACAAGAGATCTTAATTAGGTAGATGTGGCTAGCGGTCTGTCCAAGTCCCGAGACCAGTCCAAGCTAGTCCAATCCAGTCCAATCCACTCCATCCCGCAGATGGACATGCATGACCGCCCAGTTTAGATGACCCATAGTCCGGAATAAGGGGGGGCGGAAATAGGACGGAGCAAGCCAGGCCATAAGGCCACAAAGGAAAATACGATGGAGCAAGCCAGGCCACCAAGGGCCATTCGATGACACGCGATGAAATAATGCGATAAAACAGGCCAAAAGAGGGGACAAACCTCAGCCACGGTTCCGGCCTCTTCTCCCACCGAGGCCTTACCACACCCATCCTCGGTGGGGCTGCCACATCTAGGGCGCCGTTGGACGGGCGCCACGCGACCACACAGCCTCGCTGGGCACAACCAGCGCCGATGGACCTGGCGCCCGATGGAACTGGCGCCAAAGGAGCGGCAGGCCCGCCGACAGGCAAAACGGGCCGGGAATTCGCACCAGCTGAAACCAGGCCGAATCCACACCCGGCCGCCGGAGCCAGGCGGGATCACCGGCGATCTCAAGCCGCTGAAATTCGCCACGATCGCCGGGTCGCCACTGGACAGGGCTCACCGCTAGGCCGCTGGGCAGGGCTCCGCTAGGCAGGGCTCCGCTAAGCAGGGTTCCGCTGGGCAGAGCTTGCTGCTGGGCCGCTGGGCAGGGCTCCGCTAGGCAGGGCTCCGCTCCGCTGGGCAGGGCTCCGCCGAACAAGGCAGACCAAAGCAGGGCTGGGCAGGGCTCCGCTCCGCTGGGCAGGGCTCCGCTCCGCTGGGCAAGGCTGGGCCAGAGCCGAGGCCAAGCCCGCAACAAGCAGCAGGCCTCCTCGCCTCCATCGCATCCTGCTTCCTCCAAAATGGCCGCCCCCTTCCGGATCGCCTCTCCGTCCCTCGGCCCGTTCTCGGCTGTCGCATGTCCGAGAGGCCACAAACCTCTCCAGCGGCAGCCAGACAGATCGAACCACCCGCCGAGGGACCAGAGAAGCCTGGTAAGTCAGGCTGAAGTCTCCATTTCCAGGAAAGCCGCCACCGCCGATTCGGGCTCCTCTAGGCAGCTACCATTCTCGCGCATGCGCAGACAAGCAAGATTGAGAAATGGTCATTAAAAATATTTAAGTATAAAAGCAGATTTCAGATTGGTGCGATGTGATGGTCAAAGGTGTTGGATTAGGAGCAGGGAGACTCATGTTCAAATCCTTAGCCATGGAAACCTTCTGGATAACCGTTAGCTCTCTTAGCCTACTTTCCTGGATGAAAGATGGAATAGAAAGGAAAGGGAATATGAATCTGTGTGTTATGCATATGTACTGTATGTGCGTGTCCGTGTGTGTATGTGTGTTTGTGGATGTAGATAGGTACATAGTTCAGGTTCTATACATCTACACATCTGTTGTGGAAATCTCCAGCTACTTTGTGTGGAAGCCTTTCTTACAATTTTCTTTTTCTAACGATATTCCTAAATGCTCACTTGCAGATTTCTGATTAAACATTCATTTTGCTCTACAAGACTGATCTGAGAGAATATTCAGTATCTCGGTATTCCAGGATTACCCTCTGGGAAATGCAACCCTCCAGACAAAAAAAGAAAAAGAAGATTTCTCATCTTACTAGAGTGTAGATTGACAAAGTGTGAAAACTTCTCTTAGCAGATAAGCTTTCATCAAATGAAAATTACCAAAGGGCAGGGAATGAGGAACATTTATGTTAGTCAGTAAATAATAGAATGCTTATAATTCACAGAAAATCACGAATGATGACAAATAAATACAGAGCATTAGTATCATATTAATACCAGAGAAGTAAATCAGTTATGTGATAACTGAAATGAGGGGAAAGGATGATGATAAAAAGGATTAGAAAAATTCTTCGGTAATATTTAGGCAAATAAGACCAGATTTTATTTTAAATGTTACAATCGTAGACGGATTTGTTCACATGAGGTCTTTAGAAGTGCATTTATGTAAAGAAAATAAATAAGAAATTAGGTTTTATAAAGGAAGCCCTGAAAATATGCAGCAGAAGCAGGCTATGGACTGAGCTAACTGGCACTTCTGGTATCAACCTCCTTAATTAGCACCATTCTCTCCAGCCCGATGTGCGTCTGATTTTACATCAGTCCAGCAAAAGTTATAATATAAAGCTAACAAGTTCTCAAATTGGCATGAACTGCAGCCAACTTCATATCAGTGCAAAATATGTGCTTGACAGGATTTCAGAATGTAAATTAATGCCACTCAAGGCTCATGCCCACATTCTGAGTCCCCTCAGTTCTGCCCTCAGCTCACAGTAAAAGTAGCTTTCACTTGTCTTCTCCTGATCCACATCAGGAGTGGTGCTTTCTGACTTTAGTCAGCTATACAGTCCGTCTACGGTGCTTAGTTGTAGGCAATGACTCCCTTCTTATTGGTCAATGTCCCACTCCCTTCTGGTCAGTAGCAGCTGCTCCCCCTGGTCTTTTAATCTGTATCTATGAGATTTTGCCTGAAGGAAGATTCAGCTTCAGAAGGAATCTTTCCACCTAAAGCCTGCCAATGCTCTGCTTTGCAGGACAAGTCTCAGGCCTTAAACGGACTCTTTATGAACCCCAAGTACGAGTTTTTTGGAACAGTGGTACCCTGGTTTCTGTACGAGTAAGGCCCCATGGTATATTTGAATAATGAAAGAATGCTAGTTGGTGTAAGTAGGCCATAGAGTAGCTTTTTATACCTCCCTGTTGTCCCACAGAGGAACATCATACAAAAATGCTTCCCCACTGAATAACAGTGTTTTAATGATGCCATGTGAAAAAGCCATGGATTTGTATGAATAGTGCAAAGGTGCTGGACATAAATATATTCTGTGTTAAACGTTCCTAAAAACAATAAAGGCATAACTGTATAATTTGGAAAGAAACTTAACTGAATATGGTATCATTTGATCTGTATCTACATATCAGTTTATAAGAAATGACAATGTTACATCATTTTTGTGTAAGGCAATAAATGAGTCCTCAGTTTGGCAAGATTTTGTCTACAGGTGTGAAACGATAAAGAATTCAATTTACAAGAATTGCCATGTGTCATTCTTAATTGTGCGCCTGACATTAATCTATTGCCAGACTGAGGACTCTACTATCTGCAACTACAATATACTCTGGGAACTATTAGGGAGAGGCTGTCTTCACCCCCTTTCTCTCACACATAATATCTGAGCTGAGTTGCCTCTTATTCCTATGGAATGCACCCCTTCCCTCCTGGGAATCTACTTCCTCACCACATTCCATCATAGCACAGTAGCTACAGAAATTCTCTGTCTTCACTTCTTATGTTCATCTTGATCTTTAATACCATCACCTAAATCAGGGGTCTGCAACCTTAAGTAGTCAAAGAGCCATTTGGACCAGTTTCCCACAGAAAAGAAAACACCAGGAGCCACAAAACCCTTCCTGTGCCTGGCAATTTCTTGAGCGGCCACAAAACTAGCATATGTAGTTGAATTAAACGTTCCGTTTTCTTCTGAAACTTTTCTTGGATTTATCCATGGTTGGCCTACCGGGGGTTGAAAAGCTCAATAAATCGCGTGCCGGTGGGTTTTGCACATTGGCGGTTGTGACACATATTTTGAGTGACAGGGAGCTGCAGCAGAGGGGTGAAAGAGCCACATGCAGCTCCAGAGCCGCAGGTTGCTGACCTCTGACCTAAATAATCACATTTTTATGTAGCCATTGTATCAAATTACCTCAACATTAAGTTTAGCTTTTTTCATTTTAGAGAAACAGCTAGAGTTAGACTCCACCTGTAATCTATTTCTGCTTCAGATTATAATTTAACATGAATTCATAGGAAAACCATTTTCCATTTTTAGGGGCAAATGGTAACAAAGAGACAATTACTTTCAATAGAAAATGGATGATCCCTTTCTGCATCAGACACATATTTTGGAGATCTGATGTTACTAAATGTAACCAGGTGATTTGTTATTATTTAAATATTTAATTGTTATCATGTAGTTAGTCCCTTACCAGAGTGACTAAAATTCTGATATGCTAAAGTTTTGATCGTGCATGCATAAAGTGATATATACTTCAGATTCATAACGGGTTCAAAATCTACACCAGATTTAGACTGCTATGCACAAAATTTCTCTTAGAAAGGATAACGGACACCAAATTATCCATCTTATTGAACTCTGAAGTCTTGCTCATTTAAATTATACTTCAGGCAGAACTAGGTGACTCTGAGAATGATTGTATAACGCCTGTTCTTAGGATTTGTCCTTTCAGAACTAATTAATGTACTTTATGCTTTTGTAGAGTTTCTGTAGTTCATGCATTAAAAATGACCTGCTAAGCAAAGTCAGATCAGAGACCTGTTTTCCTGTTTTACAGGAAAGCTTCCAAAAGGTTTTGCAAAAACTTGTATTCCAACATACTGTGATTCTGCCAGCAGCTTAATTATTTTGTGTTGCCAAAATGGCTATATGCATGCATATCCCCTAAGCATGGGGGGAAACCTAACATTTGCAGAAAAAAATAAAAAAATAACACCTATGATGTAAAATGTCTAAACAGCCTAAATGAACTGAGAAAGTGGGAAGTGAGGGAAAAAATATCCCAATATTCTTTGGAAATATTAAAAAAAAACAACTAGGAGGGAAAAGACATGGAATGAAATGAAATGGAATTAATTATCCTTGAAAGAAACATGCCTGCCTGGCTAGAGGCTTGAACAGGATTACTATAAACTTCCAGCATTTGTCGCAGGTCTTGTGTCTTGGATTGTCTTTCTACTTTTCTATATTGGCCTTTCTGTCAAAGAACCAATGTGCATTTTAATAGATTTGAGGGCACAATCCTAACCATGTGAGATTTGACAATGTGCCTTGAAATAGAACCAGTGCTCCCCTAGACGTGTGCATTGCAGCAAATGATAGTGTGAACAAGTTATTGAGATGACTTATAGCCACAGGTGAGTTCTAATTTTTGAAGCCACAGTAATTGAGAGAAGCTGGAAACTGGAATTACCTGGAGTTATCAGCATCCCAACAGAGATCGGGGTTATATAAAAAGCAATTCAGCCAGTGATGACTAAACGACTGGCCATTTGGTTGATTATCCGAATGAGGAAGGTCAAGAATAGAACTAAAAATGGTCCACAGGAACCTTTTAAAATGGAGTATATGCTTTCAATAACAGGGCTAGTTCACTTTGGCATAGCTATGTATAGACGTACATATATATAGCTCACACGCATAACTCTTGAGAGAGACCCAATGGTCAGCTTCATCCAACAGGTCCAGATGGGATGCGTCTGACATATTTGTCTCATTTAGACACTGTTCTCCATCTGGTACATACTGTAGATGGGCTACCTGTGGTGTTGCTTTTCTTAGAAAGTGTCGTGTCCCACTCCTCCGCTGATGGCTGGGTCCGGGAAATCCGAATCAGGCTTGCCTCTGCAGCTCTGCCCAAAGTCCTAGCAAAGTCCTCAGAGTAGGCAGGAGACCAGTAAGTGACTTCAGCAAGATAAGTTTGACTTTTGCCTGACTCAGAGACTGCCAGAAAGTAGCTCCTTTATATAGGCCATGGGGTGTGGCTCCATGACTCAGCACTCATTAAGGCCTGCCCCTCCCTTCCCTCTGTTGCCTCCGCCTCTCCAATCTTCTGATGCGAGGATTACTCCAATCAGCTGTTCTTGGGAGTAAACCCTCCTCAGGCTCACCTGCTGTGGAGGAGGGGGAGGGGTCTAGCTGCTCCGTTTGCCTGGGCATGGAGTCAGGGCTGGGGCAGGGAGATGCTCCTTCTTCTGCAGTTTGTGGGGGCATGGAGCCAGGACTTGGGCCGGAAGGCATACATTCCTCAGTGTTGGGGAGCAGGTAAGAAGGCCCCGGCTGCTCTGAGGGCGGGCAAGACACAACAGAAAGTTTCTGCAGCATCACAATTTTCTAACTGATTTCCTGCACTCATTGCTCTTTCCTATTGACATATACATTCTTGCTGCCTTCCTAAAATGTCAATAAATTAAGATACTGAAATGTTGGAATAAAGGAGACATTTAAAATTTTAGAGAGGTGGAGAGAGAGAAAGAGTGAGTGAGCAAGAGTGAGACAGAGCACTGTGCATAATCCCCAGGGGAAGTTAATGGCCTGCACTTATTTCTGGTTGTCCCAAGAAAAAGGCTGAAATGTTGACAAGGAAATTCAAGGAAAAATGTTTGGAAACCTTCTTCTATTAAGGCTATGTTAAAAACCGTATTTTTTGGAGTATAAGATGCATCAGAGTATAAGATGCAGCTTAGTTTTGGGGGAGGAAAATAGGGGGAAAAAAATCTGCCTACCAGGTATTCATCCGTCTAGCGTCCTTAGTCTGGTCAGCTTCAGCACATTAGTTTGCTGGTTTTTATCCCCTGCTTAGGGATAAAAAACAGCTTCTAAGGCACAGCTGAGAGGAAGCAGCAATGAGAAAAGCAGGCAAAGCACGGGGAGATCGGAGAGATTGCTTCACTCACTAGTGCCTCATTAGGGCTGAAAAAAAGCTTCTAAAGAACAGCTGAGAGTCGGAGCAAAGCATGGAGATCCTTCACGCGCTAGTGCCTCTTAAAGCACAGCAGAGAGTAGAGGGACTAGCAAAGCTGGGAAGATTGCTTCACTCGCTACTGCCTCAGCACCTTTTTAGGGCTGAAAAAAAGCTTCAAGAAAGCTACATTCAGAGTATAAAACGCACCCAAATTTTCAGCCTCTTTTAGTGGGGGAAAGGTGCGTCTTATACTCTGAAAAATATGGTATGTCAGGGAAAGTATAGTTTCTGCTGCTCATCGTTGAGAAACCATTATTTGATTTTATCTTTAGAAGAGGTTTTAGAGATAACTTTCATCAGGTTATGCTGTTAATTGGTCTTGTTCAGATTTTTGCAACTTCCTTAGAGTTTATAATGCTAGATTCCTCTTATCTTTAATGTCCTTGCATATAAATTTATGTTCATAAATATCAAGACATTGTGTGATGCAAACCTTTCATTATCTGCTAGTTCTCTCTCCCTCCCTCCCTCCCTCCCTCCCTCCCTCCCTCTCAAATCT
This sequence comes from Ahaetulla prasina, assembly GCF_028640845.1. Classification (NCBI taxonomy): domain Eukaryota; kingdom Metazoa; phylum Chordata; class Lepidosauria; order Squamata; family Colubridae; genus Ahaetulla; species Ahaetulla prasina. The sequence continues at coordinate 121,517,618 of NC_080541.1, forward strand.
GGCCTGTATTTTTGCAGAACAATGACCTTTTTCCTTGTATAGTTTAACCAGCTTATTAAAGACTACATTCTGCTTTTAAATCAATATTGTAGCAGAATATCTTCTTAGGAAATAAATAGACACAACTGTAGCTTTCTAAGGTCTAAAAGTTCTTTTTTGCAATTTGGTAAATCAAAATGGCAATTACTATGATGTCTTTGGCACAACTCCAAGGCCTGTATATTGAAATGTAGCATAAGCAGTTATAGCGGAACTACGGGCATTTTCTTCCTTTCCTTCTTTTAAGACACCTATAATGATTTTTGGACTGGAAATTCTTTGAGGCAGGGATCTTTTCTTTTTTAATTTATTTTGTAAAACTCCATTTACATTAATAGCTTGTGCCTGGCACAAAATTTCCCTAATGCAGGGATAGGCCTCATTTGTAAGCAATCAGTTCTGTTCTCAAGCAAAAACAATCACCTCCTTTCCCCAGCAGCTTGCTGAGTGAAGAGAGAAAAACAGGAGGGGTAGTAGGAGAGCAAAATTTGACCCATTTCTTCCTCTGGTCGTGCCCCACATGCTGTTTCCTCACCTATTCCATATGATGCAGGTGCCCCAATCAAATTGTTCCTCCAAGAATGCAGCTCTCAACAACATCAAGCAGAGATCCGCCTTTCCTGATCTAATGGATGGACTAGCAATCTTCTCATCCCACACAATCTGTTGCAGAGGAAGCAAATTTATCAGTGAGTCAAGGCTGGTTAGCTGTCAGAGTAGAAAGGGCTTGCCTGGAACCAGGAGAAGTCCAGTAAGTCTTGTCCTCTGAAAGGGCAAGCCATTAATAAGGAGTCATTTGTGTGAATGGCACGTCTGAAAGAGCGAGTGGTCAGGCTGCATGAATCTGTGGAAAATGGAAGCATGTATTTGTTTGCATTTAGCATCTTCTGCTATAGGGAATTAGCATGATGTGAATCTTGCTTTTTATCTCTGAATCTAGACTATAAAATAAATGTCAGGGTAGTTGGCTCTGAAAAATGGAAAAAATAAAATGCAAATGCTTGCAGAATATATTTCTACATGGCTGAGGAATACAGATGAAGCCCTTTCCTTGAGTAAGAAGTGGAAAACGACAGGGAAAACATTAAATGACTGCCAGAGAAGGAAACTGAAAAAAATAAGAAAGTGAATGTTGTTTTGCATGGACCCACTGCATTGGTGAGGGAATAACATAAGTTGAAGGAAGCCAGAGAAAGTGACAAAACGTATTTGACAACTTTGGGATGGCTACTTTCTGAAAATTGCTTAGCTCAAAATGTGCTGTGAAATGAAAGCAATATATTTGGATGAAAGTCATATGTTTCTTAAGCTCATCCTAGAAAAAGATTTGTCAAACTGGTCCTGTATTCCTAGTGGAAATTATGTTGGAACTTAGAGTTTCCCAGGGCAGGAATGCCACTTCACACTGAATGGGAAAAATGCCAAGCAAGCGGTCAGTTGTGACAAACCAAAAGAAAGAAGAGTTCCTGATTTAAACTGCAGTGGATATAAGAAGGGACTGAAACTGTATTAAGGGAAAGCTTTGTGGTTCAGTTTAGGTTGCCTTAAAAAGTCCTACAGGCTCTTCTTAAGAGTATGGAACAAATCTAAACTTACATTTTGCCTGAAAAGACCTTTGCAGCTTTCAGTGCAAGAAGAATTTTATAGATAATAAATAAACAGTGATGTAGTAGGATTTTCTCATGGGTAGATTATATTGTAAAATGAAATCAAGAGAATATTGACAAAAGTAGGATATTCTTGTCAATGGTTTTCTTATGTACAATTACCAGAAAGGTCTAAAGTAGATAAAATGCTTTGTAATTTTGAACAATGTAAGACTGAATTTGAAATAGAACTATGTAGTAATGATGAACATATTATTACTAAAGTGTATAAACTGTTGAAATATGAGACAGAAGAAAAACTGAAAGAATGTGTGTTAATAAAGGACTATATATTTTGTCTGCAGTATATAAGTGCATCCATAGGAAAATGAATTGAAAGGACTGAAATTTACATTATGTTTTAGCTTTAAAGAGAATGTTTATAAAACGATGTACAATTGTTATTTATTACAAGAGAAACAGTCTAGAATGTATGAAAGTACAGTACTTTAAATCTTTGCTGGACATGTGAACAACATGAAGGGACATTTTAGCATAATTGGTGGACATGTTAAAAAAAGCCAAAATAATTCGGATACAAATTCATACCTTAATTTTGAGGGTTGAAGTGAAACCAGAGACTTTTATTTGGGGACTAATTGACAGCCAACTAGAAAAAACTAATGAAAGTTTGTTTTTTATATGGTAACTGCACCAAAAGCATTATATGCTCAAAAGTGAAAGGTTCAACACTACTCACCACAGAAGAAATGTGAGTGAAAATGATAAAATTTGGAGAGATGGCTAAATTACGTTAACTACATTGATCAGAGAAAAAAATAATATCTACCTGGATGGCAGATTGGATACTCCTTTACAGACATTTTGAATAAAATAGAAAAAAACCCTACTTATGATTTGTGATTTTGCTTATTGCTGTAGGGAAAAAAACCTTTGGATAACAGAGAAAAATGAGTAATTTTAAAAAGTTTTTATCATACAATAAGAAATAATCTTGTAATTGTACTTATATTTGCTACTAAGGAAATCAGAAGCTTCTTCCTTCTATTTTTTAAATTCTTTCTTTCTGCACTTTTGTTCTTTCTTTTCTTCATTTATTTTACCCTTTATTAGTTAATTTCAATGTTCTTTGTAAAACTTTTTCTAGAAATGTGTAAGAAAAATGTTATTCAAACTAGGAAAAGGGAGGTTTTAGGGGCATTTGGGGAAAAGATCATCTGATGCCATGTTATTGGACCGGAATGGGATTTGGGAGTGCGGGTTGAGGCCAATGAGGTTTTTTAAAAAAATATATTTTTAACTCTTTCAGAGGGCTTAAATATTACTCTTCTTTCCCAAGAACAACAAAGAAGTGTTCCATGAGATACAATTGCTCATCTCTATGTAGAAGGAAAGAAAGACTTGTCTACAAACTGAATTTGCTCTGTAGTGATCTGAAGCATTAACTGCTAAGCCTGATCCCACCTAAATCAACATTCTGCTGCTGGATTCTGTTTTTTGGTCATGCTGCTAAAATATAGCAAAATGATGAGGATCAGCATTTGTAGCAACAATTGGATAGATGCTTTCTTCAGTTGCAGTTTTTCCTTCTATATGGAGATAGAAACAGTATGAAGTAATCCGTTCAACTTCTAAGCCAGTTCATCAATTCCTTATATCTGGTAAGGCCATTTAGAGCTTACTATCTTTCCACTATCTCCCAACAGATGATGAGTATAAACTGCCAGAGATGGACATACAGCTCCATTGTCAAGATCTTATGCTTTCATTCTAAAAAAAGGTCATTTCTTATCTGATGCATGGAGTCTCTGAGTCGAGACATAGATAGCTTTGATGGCACCATATGAGGCTAAACTTGTCTCGGCATCATCAGCAGGAAGCCTCTTTCATAAATCTGAGATTGTTCTTTATTTGTTCCCCACTTCTAAGAACAGATAATTGCAGTAGCATTTCTAATTTAAGCAACAGGCAATCATGTACTGGAGATAAGGCTAGAATATAAAACCAAAGATCACCTATGTATTGTGTTCTCTTGTCACAATAGTAAAGTCACATCATTAAAGGAAGAGCAAGCCCCTGCTCCCTAGGATTGACTCAATATTATACACAGGCACACACCAGCCCCCCCCCGGACAGATATGTGCAATCAGAAATTAGAGCTACAAAGGTGAATGAAAGGGAGAAGGTAAATACATTAGAAACATATCTGGTCTCTGTCTTTTCATTAAGCTCAGTTCAAATTTAGTTGAGGAGGAGCCATAAATGTGCTCTTGGATAGGTTCAGTAATAAGCAGACTTTTAACTTTAATGGCATTTGTGGTGGTTTTCTTTTTGTATAGCTCACTTTTTCACATTCACTAAAAATGCTGCCAAAAATGGTGAAATGTAGTCCAAAGGATAAATGCCTTTTGAGGCAGGAGGATGATCTTGTCAGGCAATCAGCTTGTTGATAGAGATCCTTAGGAGCTTCCAGTAAAGAATTACAGCAGGCTGACGTCCCCAGAAGAGCAGAGCGATATTATGGCTAATACTTTTGGAAGTAATTAATCTAGAGATAAAGAGAGTTTCTTTTGCAACACAGATAAGATTCCTTTTGGCAAGTTTCACTTTTCTGGATTACAAAATTATAAAGAGACTTTAAGGGTTTAAAGATTCAAGAATCATTAGCAAAAAACTTAACAAGGAAATGATTTAAGTAACTGGAGAAAGGGGACAGTGTTTTTTTCTATTTTTCTATTTTTATTTTTGGTGAAAGTTGTTTTGCATAAACTTGAATTAATTAGACAAAGGGACCAGACCTTCATGGGAATGCCTTGTGTTTACTATTAAAAAGTGCATGTAATTAGCGGCTTCTACATAACAAAAGATAAAGAAGGCAAGAAAATGTTTAGAAAGATTCAAAGAAGAATTGGAAGAGATTCAAATGAGAGCTCATATAATACATCCAAATCACAACGAATGCACAGGAAAGAGTTGGAAGACAAGTGAAAGTAGAGACTTTTCTTCTGGAATTGATGGCCAGACAGTTGGGAAAAAAGCAGTGGAACTTTTTTTATATATGATAACTGCAGCAAGATTATTATTTGTTCAAAAGTGGAAAGACTGAGCACTACCCACAATGGAGGAATGGTTGGTGAAGATAATGGAATTGCAGAGATGGCCAAACTGATTTCTTTGGTTAGAGAAAAGACAACATCTATATTTATTCCTGATTGGAAACACTTTGTACACTTTTTGCATTAAACAGAAAAAAGTGATCTTATGATTTATGGTTTTTAAGATTATAAACAAAGATAATGGAAAAAAGAGATTTTTTCTTTTTATGACCATAGGAAAAAAGGTAATTTTATAATTGTACTTATATTTGCTGCAGTTGGAAACTACTACTTTTTATTACTTTTCATTATTTCCATGTGTACCTTTTATCTTTTTCTTTAATCTTTCTTTCTTTCTTTCTTTCTTTCTTTCTTTCTTTCTTTCTCATTATTGTTTATTCAAAGCTCTCAATAAATATTATATAAGATAGAAATCCTTTATTAGCTATGTTAGAAAATTAAATTTCTTTCTGCAAAGCACATATTGTTCTTCCACTGAGACATCATACAACCAGTTTTCCTGGACTCAGCTACATTGGTCGAGTTTAGTTCATCAAACTTGATTTTTAAACAACAAAAGCCCTTTCCAAATTATTTATTTTGGTCCATATCTCTTCAAAGATATGCATTTTTTAAATTTGTAATTGTGTTTAATAATTTTTGCCAAAACTTTCTCCTCATATAATATTTTTCTTACAATGTGTTTATAAATACATGCTTTGTATACATTTTTAACAGCAAATGGAATTGTAAAGTTCTGGAAAAAAGCTAGATGAATTTGAAGAATAAATGCCAGGACGCTCAATGATTTAAAAATGTGAAATTCAGTAAGTCCACATTATAATTTGCTGTAGATACATCCTGAGTAAATTGCTCCTCTACACCGAGTATGCAGTGGAGTCTTTCTGGCTAGATCAGACTCATGGCAGGAGTTCACTAAGCCCTCACATTAAAGCTGTGCTGGAAATGCAAGAAGTCTTTAGGACTTGCTTACTCACAAGGGGGCAGGAAGTCAATCTCCTTCTTTGCTGCAGCCATCCCAGTAATTCAGCTTCTTTAGTTGTAATCCTTTCTATTCACAAACTCTGAAAGTGGCGTTTTTGAAAGACTGATGGGTCATCTGCAAAGGATTTTGCAGTTCAGCTCCTTCCCCTTACAATGGTTTCCTGAGCGACTGGAGGAAGCCATGCTCTAAAACCAGGGTATGGTACCCTTCCAGTTATGCTCTGTAAACTGCAGTTTGATGCACATGAGCAAAGGTCCTATTGTAATGTATGGAAATGACTTTTCAGAGACCTTCTGCCTTTTCACAATGTGAAAGGGACAGACCTTTATTTGAATTCTACCTTACGAAGCTCATGAACAATTCAGGCTCTTCCAGTCCAATTAAGAACTCTATATCTCTCTAGTGGGATATTGTTTGCTGAAGGGTTTACATTTGCTGGCTTCATCACTCCCCTCTATTTTCACACAGGTTATCCATCTCCCTATGTCTCTTAGCAGCCACCTCTCCCTTGTTCATGCTATCTGTCTTGATGCTTATGCCATTATTTTGTTTTTCTGTCCTGTCCCGTACTGTGCTTGTCTTCTTTTATATTCACCCTTTTATGGCATATTTCCCATTCCCACCCCAAGCTTTTAGGATATCTTATTCATATTCGTATGTCTTCCTACACCCCACCTACAGATGCTCCAATCCATTTATCAATCCTGTTTATTCTCCATGCCACTCTTTTGACTTTTTCATGAGTGGGAGAATGCATCCTTCCCTAGACATCCTGCCCTTCCTTTGGCTGTATTAGCAATGCAGATCAGCTTACGCCAACAGTTTCCTGGTGACTCCCCAATGCCCAGGAGTGTCAGGGCATAATGGAGGAGACTAGAAGGCCAAAAAGCTGGGGTTGGAATTTCCTATATACCTTTTAGGTCAACATGAGTTTCTTTAGAACAGAGCAGAGCAGATTAGAGCAGAGCAGAGCAGAACAGAACAGAACAGAACAGAACAGAACAGAACAGAATTCTTTATTGGCCAAGTCTGTTTGGACACACAAGGAATTTGCCTTGGTGCTCTCAGTATACATAAAAGTGTACATACGGTGTACATTAAATTCTGGTTTTTGGGTTACTAGCCTGAAAACTCAACTGGGCTGAAAGAGGATTTTGGGATCCTCTAAAATACAATGGAATAAAAATCCAGGGTTTGCTGAAAATTTTTTGACAGAGAATCACATTTAAACCAGAGTCCTCAAATAAGGATGTTTGTTCACAGGGATTTTACAGCTAATAATAATGAAATCATTGAACACAAGTTCACTGAAAACTTAAATGTGGCATGTATAAAGCATTTCTGAAAAAAGCAGCATTAGGTTCAGACATATATTTTCATATGCCTCTCTTACACTGCCTAATGTCTGAGGCCCTAACTACCAGCCCCCACTTTACAGGTAGTCCTTGACTTACAAACATTTGTTTACTGATCAAAGTTACAACGGCACTAAAAAAAGGTGACATGACTATTTTTCACATTTACAATCATTGCAGCATCCTCACGGTCATATGATCAAAATTTTTGCACTTGACAATTGGCATGTATTTATGACAGATGCGAATCCCAGGGCCCTGTGATTGCCATTTGTAATCTTCCCAGCTGGTTCATTTAACAATGGTAGCAATTCAGTTAACAACTGTGCCAAAAAAGGTTGCAAAATGGGCTGCAACTCTGACCCATTTAAAACTGTCAACAGAAATTTTGGGCTCAATGGGGTCATAAGTCAAGGACTTACACAGTGTTTCAATAGGGATGGTTCTTCAGCTTTATTCCCGGTCCTGGACTGACTGCTAAGGCAGAGCTCTAACTACTCTCATTATATTGTTTTCATGAACATTTTTAGCAGGGCCAAGAATACCTCTCTTTTTCAGAAATTTTCTAGTGCTCATTCCAAAAATGTCTATTTTTTTCATATGGTTCTTTGTCTTCTCCTCAGAGAAATCATGATATATCAATATGGCTAGTTGTGGAATACATTTTTAACACTGGAGAAGGGGAAGGAGTTCTGATGGTAATGGATCTAGAAAAAAAGAGAAAGTAGCTGAGAAGAAATAGTGCTGAATCATCCAGAGTACAACATTAATTTTTACCATCTCAGAGTTTTCAGGCATCATTTTACCCCACAGAGATGGTAAATCTCCACCAAGCAGTGAAACTGGGAATATTTGGCTTGGCGCTAATAGCTACCTGAATGCCATTATTGCATTCTTTTACCGATCCTGCCTAAGTTCCATCTATGTTTTATGGCCTGAGCAATTCCTATTGTGATGTCAAGCAGGTTTCACACCAACTGGCAACCTGCCAGCTATGCCATCTGCACGGCCAACAAACAGTTTCTTGCCAGCTTCATCATCAACATTTGCACTGCCCAGACTTGGAGCTGTGCCAGCATCACAGACGGCAGCCTATAATCTGTCCTTGGCTTTGCCAGGTTTAAGACTGGAAATGTACGGATTCCTTTATTAACATTTATCAAGTTTACAATGGCTAATCTTGGAACTTTTGCCCACTTAGCAGACTATAAAGCATTTCTTTCATTGTAGGCTGTGCTTTTTCACTTTCCCCCATGAAGTCCTATCAGAACGGTCCTACCTCTCTGCTCCAGAGTATCTTAGTATCTTAGCCCCGATGCTGGAATTCCATCCCTTCTATACTCAGGGAAGAGTGTGCTAAACATTTAACAATTGCCAACTGTCTGAGTACTAACACCACTTGTCAAAGAGTGATAGATGGGCATATGGGGAGCAGGGTCAATAGAGCCATATCTACTCAAAATATCAGCTGACATGCACTGCTGTGGCTCGATGACTTTCTCAGTTGCAGTCCTTTGAGTATTGGCAATGGCTGGGGAAGTTTTTTAAAAATGCAGTTAACAAAGAAACCGTGAAGAAGAAAAAAACTGTGAAAGAAAAAGTTTTAGGAATAGAACATGGCACAAATGTACTTTCAATATTTCCCACAACACTGGTAAGTGGAGAAATTGGGGAGCCGAGTTCTCCAGGGGAAAATGCTTCAGTTCCTCACCCAAGGGGAGAATTCTCCCTTTTTTTTTTTGTTTTACATTTATACCCCGCCCTTCTCCGAAGACTCAGGGCGGCTTACAGTGTATAAGGCAATAGTCTCATTCTATTTGTATATTTTTTACAAAGTCAACTTATTGCCCCCCCAACAATCTGGGTCCTCATTTTACCTACCTTATAAAGGATGGAAGGCTGAGTCAACCTTGGGCCGGGCTCGAACCTGCAGTAATTGCAGGCTACTGTGTTCTTAATAACAGGCTTTTACCAGCGTGAGCTAAACCGGCCCTTCCCTTAGTGGTAATGATAGCATGTCCAGATGCCTAGAGGGAGTTGATGCCCTTGCTTGGAATTTAATGGAAGGATGGAGACAGAACATTCGGGCTCACACCCATTTGACTATTCTGAAACAAAGTAAGTGCAAGAACACCACCCTGCACCTATGAGCATTTGCCTGTCAGTCTTTAAATACATTTCTAAAGTATTCCCCCACACCAGCAAACTGAATGGAATTTAGTACAAAAGAGGCATGGTAATTTCTCTACCCAATAATTACTAAATAATAGCTCAGCAGAATTGATAAATTCTGAACCCCTGCTCAAGAGTTAGATATAGGTACTAGTATTCCAGGAGAATGGTAGCCCCATGTTCAAAAGTAGCTGAAGAGGAGAGGTATCCCTCAGCCAGCCTTGAATTGGCCAATAGGAACCTAATCTGAAGACCAGATTAAATTTGGGTGGATCCCAGATTCATATATGCACCAAGACAAATTCCTTGTGTGTCCAATCACACTTGGCCAATAAAATCCTATTCTATTCTATTCTATATAGAAACCTTTTTGTACAAAAAGGGCCTTTAGGGGGTACCTTTGGTTCAAAGCAAAACTCTTTTGATAATCACTCATTTTTGGCTGCACAATATTCACCGTAGTAGCTAAGTCATATTTTCATTTTCTCTTTAAAAATATAACATCTTCTAGAGTAACCCAAACTCACCCACTGTAGTACCAAAATAACAGTAATGTGAAAGGGCGTACTTTATATCAACAGTATCTGGATGAAACTGTGAACATGTATGAAATTACAAATGAGCAAATGCCCTTAGAGAACTTCCTATGGGAGACAATTGTTCGGCAATTGTTCTTTTCAAACATGTTTCCTATACAATAATTTAAAAGAACAAAACATATTATTTAAAAGGAGAGAACAGTAGAGCACCAACTCTGGAAGTGGATTAGTCCAAGTTGACTAGTAATTTAGTGGTGTTGCGGTAGAGTCAACTGATGGAGTCAACTTGGACAAATGTAAATGGATGCTGCGAATAAAGGTTTTAGGCTTAGCCATCTTTCAAACTGCCCAAGTCACAGATCGCCAGCATGAAAATATAGTCACTGCTGGTGGAATCTGGGATCCCACCCAAATTTAATCTGCCCTTCAGGTATTTGTTCTAAGTGGAACAAATAAAAAGTCATTCTGCTTTTGAGAATACATTTACTATATAGCTTCTGATTATTAACCTGTTACAGGAGATGGAATCTATGAAATAGATCACATGATCATCTTGCAATACCCATAGCTTGATATAGACTGTTGATCTTTAAACAATTTAAAAATTATGGAGGTATATGTCTTATTAAGAGCAATGGGGACAACTGAAGGGCAAGGCTGACTTTCTGCATGACTCCCAGTATGTATTTCATCTGTCCAATCCAATATCCAGCAAACAACAGTTTAAAGAAAATAATTCTTCCCCCCATGATTACAACAATATAGTTTGCATTATGTATGGGCCATGAACTACTGCAAGGCTCTGTCTTGGGCCCAGTACTCTTCAACATCTTCATAAATAATCAAGATGTGGGAAATTGAAGAGATTCTCATCAAATTTGCAGATGACACAAAACTGGGGGCTTGCTTCCTAAAGTTGAGCATGCTTCATTGCTGGAGATTTTCGAGAAGAGATTGGAAAACTATTCATCCAGGATAGTATAAGGACTCCTGCCTTGGGCAGGGGGTTGGAATAGAAGACCTCCAAGGTCCCTTCCAGCCTTATGATTCATTGATTCTATCCTTTGTCCCTCATGCAACTTTCAATCTGTCTGTCTTCTTCTCTTAACCCAATATCTATTCCAAAAGTCCCGGACACCTGCAATTTATTTATTATTTTATATTTATTTATTTATTTAATCATATTTTTATACCGCCCTATCTCCCGAGGGACTCAGGGCGGTTTACAGCCTAATAAAAACATACATATAAATACAAAATAAAACACCAATTTAAAAAACTTATTAAATAAGGCCGAATATTAAAAATTGCAATAAAAAATAATAAAACCCCGTTAAAACCAAAGTTAAAATTTAAAAATTCTAGTCCAGTCCTGCGCAAATAAATAGATGTGTCTTAAACTCGCGGTGAAAGGTTCAAAGGTCAGAAAGTTGACGAAGACCTGGGGGAAGTTCGTTCCAGAGGGTGGGAGCCCCCACAGAAAAGGCCCTCCCCCTGGGTGTCGCCAGTCGGCACTGCCTGGCTGACGGCACCCTAAGGAGTCCTTCCCTGTGAGAGCGCAAGGGTCGGTAGGAGGCAATCGGTGGCAGCAGACGGTCCCGTAGATAACCCGGCCATTGCAGGTGTCCTGGACTTATAACCTGCATCATTGTACTACACTTGGCAACTGCTCTTCTCAGATAACTGAGGATGGGGCAGATCAGCATAATTTTAAAGGTCTGGAACAGAATGATAGTCTGGGCTCCCAAGATTTGGGGAGAATGGATCTCTTATCTTTCAGCCAAACATCCGTACTGAATAGACATTTTCTGGACCTCCCACTGAGGAGATCTGCAGAGTTTGCTTTCAAGCAAATATGTTTACAGTTCCCCTCCTTTTAAAAAAGTCTTAATATTTCTTCCTTTCTTCATATGTTGTGTATGCTCCCTTTGTTTCCTTTTGCTAGTCCATTATTTTTATACTGAGGACCTAACCCAACATGACTGGCAAGCTGAATAAATATTTTTACTGATCCTGGTTGGCATTTGTATCCACAATCAAATAATATTAGCATAATGTGTGCAATTTACATAATTCCTTCAATTCATAGTCAGCTCTCAGACTTGCACATTCCTGGTTACTTAATTTTGATTTGTTGATTTTAAGTAACTCTCCTTGATGCCTAAATGTAATTCACATTAAAAGACATTTAGGTTAAAATTGGTTTGTGTTCAAAGTATCTGAAAGAAAGCAGAACGAGGGGAGGTCGGCATAGGAATTGCCATAGCTGTGAGGCAATTGTCTTCAAACAGCAATTCCAGAGGTATGAACTTTCAGATATAATTGGTTCTGGATATATTGTGATCTGGAAAAAAACCCATCTTGTTGGAGGACAGCTAGATGTTATTTGTGCCTGAAACTGGAGGGTTGTTTGTTTTTGGTCACAGATTCATTTTGGACAACATGGAGAATAGGTTTCATCCCTGAAAGGTTTTATCCCATAGCAGGGAGAGACATACAGATTCTTGTTTCTTCTAGAACAATGATGAATTTATTCTACATGCATGAAAAACTGCATACTGAAAAGCTCTGCCTTTCCATCTCATCAAAAATAATCGCTGGGAGCCATGGGAAGGGTTGCTTGTTTTCAGCACATTACAGCTTTCCATTTCTATAGACCTAAGGAAGAGTTGTCATTTTCCAGAACATCCTAGTAACTGCCCAACCATACAGTAAGCTACGAGGAACAAAGCTTTTATGGTGGAGAAGTGCAGCAGGCTTTTTCAAATTCAGGTAGTCCTTGCTTAACGATAGGTCATTTTAGGGCCATTTGAAGTTGTGATGGCCACAGAATGGGTACTTTACTGCCCCATTCTATAAATGGGGCAGTATAAATACCCACATCAAATCCACCCCTGCCCACAATTATGTGATTAGACTTTGGGTGGTCAGCTTTACATGTCATTGTATATTGTGACACTGACCTCAATTTACAATGTTTTTTCCTGATTTGAATAGGTTTACTTAACAACCATGACATTCATTTAATAACTGGGGTGTTCACTTAATGACCATGGTATTCATTAACAACTGCTGCAACTTGTCTGGAAAATTACTTCCAGTCACCTGGCTATCTCAATTTACAACTGTAACAATTTAAGACTGTAATTCCAGGCTCAATTACAATCATAAGTCAAGAACTATCTGTAAAAAGAATTCTGTGCCAATATCAACATTTATCAGCATAAAACAGATCAAGACTCTTTCTCAAGGCCTGCAGAGAGACATGATATTGCATCCATCCCAAGCAGGCTTGAAACCAATGAGAACTAAGAGATGACTCTATCCTCCCACTTTCCAAGTTCCCCAGCTTAGCGCCCCTCTTTTTTTTTTTTTTTTTGCATCTGGGCCAGCACTCATCTCACCCTTGAAGGATGCTAGCATAAATTCCATTTTAAACTATGGGACATTCATTACAACAATCTAATTAATCTTCAGTCACTTTCCAGACACCACTAAAAGTCTTCTGTTCACCCATTTATCTTCTTTTCCCAAACTATCTTCTCCTCCTTGGGTTTCTGGATATTAGGCTGAACTATTTTAGGAGTTTAAAAAAATATTTAATTTGCCATTGTTTTCAATGTTCTTCAATTACAATAAAACCTGCAAGACCTGAAAGGATTATTACCATTATTCTACAGCAATGAGAATCTGTGGAGACAACAGCCTCACACTGCTCCTTCTCTTTCCTTTGCAACTTGTACCGACCACAATATTACATTTTAGTGCCTCCAATTCCAAACATGATCATTCAATTTTCATGTAACATTTTGAGCTGAAAAATGTGAAAACTGCAGTATGACTTCAAAAGTGCTGGCCCAGATGCAATAAATAAATAAATAAATAAATAAATAAATAAATAAATAAATAAATAAATAAATAAATAAATAAATAAATAAATAAATAAATAAATAAATAAATAAATAAATAAATAAATGTACTCTAAATATATTTTTAAAAAGAAAAAAAAAGTCAATTTACTACTCCCCAATCTAGAAAATCTCAATCCCTCCCATCATGTAATAGGACTGAGCCACATTCAGCTAGATTTGAATATCTCATGCCATGGGTTGAAGATGGCTTTATAAGAGCCAAAGTAGGCATCTCAAAATACATCTGAGAGGTATCTTAACTAAACATTCCCAATGTGGAAGGGGCTGCAGAGAGCAAAGTGCCTTCCAACTCTGGGATTCTATGGTTATACAGCGTATAGAACTAAGCCTTCATATATACAATCTTGTTTTAGTTCCATGACTTTGAAGAACGTTTCCATGACAGATTGTCAAAATCTAGGGTTATAATGTCAAAAATAGCTGTCTTCAAACCGTTGGCTCTCAGCAATAATCCTCCCTTCCTTGTACTTTTTCTAGTCAAAGGAGAATTGCAACCATTGAGCCACAAAAGGTTTCCCCCACAAATCTGCTCTGGGTGAGATCAAAGAGTGGCATCTGTCAATGGAGTTTAGTAGGGAAGAGGATGAAGTTGCTCGTGGAAAGTTGATGAACTAAGCAGGATGGACAGATTGGAGAAGATGGCCAAATATCTCAGTCTGAAACTCTTTCTAACCCTTAGGTTAATTCTCATTTTCCACTGAGGAACCCAGAAAGAAGGCAAAGGGACTGAATTTTCAGACAAATGAGCAGGTTCATCTGGGAACCCCACCCACTACAGAGGGACTAAGGAAACAATATGTAGTCCCCAACTTCTAGGAGGCCCTTTTTCCACAGGAAGATTTTTACCTCTGTGAAACTTTCTATAGATTTGCTTGCAGTGTTTGCATAAATGATGCAGACTGCCTTCCTACCTAGCATTCTTCCTCAGAGATGCCCTTGAAGCAGCATACTTGATGGGTGCATTGTTTCCCGTTGCTTGGAATAATGCCAGTAGGCTCTAATATAATGGGAGAGGGAAGAGAGAGGGCAGCCAGCCAAGGAGTTCCTGGAAGCAACATAAGCATTTGGGGGAAGGGAGGGAAACAGTCAGGAAAGAAAAAGACAGAGGATCTGGCTCACTGTGCTTTAGAACAGGCACAAAGATTTCTCAGCACTTCATTACCCACACAAAATAATAACATAAAAATCAAAGCATTTATCCTAGTTTAATGGAGACATAAGTTTTATTTTTTAAATTTATTTAAAAGATTTATGTTTGCAGACTTGCAAGGAATACAGAAAAGTGGGAGTCTCTAAGTACTTTTATCCCTCCCACTGTCCCTCTGCCTATTGTGATGGTCTCCTACCTGCTGCCACTAGCAGTCTCTTGAACCTGCTCTGGTTCCTGCCTGCTTGTCTGTATTGCCGAATGCAGAAGACCAGGCGGGGCACGGAAGAGGAGAGGGCAAGGCAGGGCAGCATATGTGATGGCAATGGCTCTGCAGAGACCAAGGAGAATGAAAGAAACATTTTCCTCTGGCAGCTTTCTCTGACAGAGAAGGAATCTGTCCTACTTGCTTACCAGACTGTGTCTGCACTGGGCCCCAGTCACTCTCCAATTATCTTGCTATCCCACCAGCCAGTTCACATCCCTCTTTATTGCCTTTTAGGATTGAGCTGAGACCAAGAAGGGTATTGCTCTGGGCCCATCAGAATAATTGTTCAAGGCTCGAGTCCAGTAATTTTGAGTCCAGCAACGCAGTGTTACGTTATCCCCTCCTCTCATTCCATTTGTTGCTTGGTGGGCCCAGAGAGGGAAGAAGAGATAAGCAAGAATGGGCTTTAGATGAGAGCTGAGTGTAGGCAGGAAGGCAGAAGTGATCCAACTGAAGCTGTATTTTGGATCTTCAGACTTTTTTCAGACTTGAGGAAGGTTAGTAGTTGTGGGTGAAGAAGACGGGATTTCTTCCGCATAGTTGATTTGCTAAAGTACAGGAAACAGGACAGGAATAAATGGACACTAAAAGGCTCTCATTATGATGGATTTTTTTGTTCTGTTTCTTTGTGGAACTGAAACAGAGGCAATTTGTACAGCAGTTCTGTGTAAGCAAAAAGGACAGAGAGCAAAGAAAATAGCATTTCATAAATAAAAGCAGCTTCTTTTTCTCTCAGTCTCTCCCCCTCTGCCAACAGAAATGTGTCTTTCTCTAAAAAAGAATTTGGATTTTTTTTAAAAAAAAGAATAGTGTACATTTACATTTTATATTGAACATGTTTCATCTAGATACATCTTTACAATTTAGTTGAGGTTCTACAGCAGGGGTGTCCAAACTACGGCCCGCGGGCCAACTGCGGCCCGCGGGTCAGTTTTTATTGGCCCGCAGCAAATTCTGGAAGTATAATTTAATATGGCCCTTTTCACGCTGCGAGGCTCGCGGCTCCTCCCCATGGGCGGGGAATAATGAAGTGAGGGGGCAGAGGAGGCGGCGAGCGGGAAAGAGGCTGCTGGCCGTGCCTGCCCCCAGCAGTTCTACCCTCGCCTTCCTCGGGCCGCCTGGCGAGGCTCCTCGCGCCGCCCCATGTCGGACACGCGTGGCGGCAGTGACAGCCATCGAGAAACAGGTGAGGAGGCGGCAAGCGCGAAAGAGGCTGCTGGCCCTGCCCGGCCCAGCAGTTCTATCCTCGCCTTCCTCGGGCAGGGAATAACGAAGGGAGGGGGGAGGAGGCGGCGGCAAGCGCGAAAGAGGCTGCTGGCCGTGCCCGGCCCAGCAGTTCTATCCTCGCCTTCCTCGGGCAGGGAATAACGAAGGGAGGCGGGTCGGAGCCTCCGCGAGCGAGGCGACTTAAGCAAGGCAAGGAAGGAGTTGGGGAGACGCGACGTGGAAGAACAAAAGGATTTGCCGGAGGTGGGGATGGGGACTGAAGGGGGGTGGGCAGCGAGCAGCCCGCGCCGCTTTTCCCTGCCAGTCAAGAACGCGCCGCGCAAGAGGCAGCAAGGAAAAAAAGTTTTCCCGTAGGCAAAAAGATGACACGGGACGCGGATTGCCGCCTGGAGCTGTCACGTGGCCCAGGTGGCCAGGGACGCCTTTCCATGCAGACCAGGGTCGCTTAAAGCGGCCTGGAAAGACCCACTTGGGCGCGCAGTCAAGAAAATCAAGAAAAAAAGTATTGTACGTTACTTCCTTTATCAATCACCTTGCTGACATTTGCAAAGAAAAGTATAATCAAAAAGTATAAAACAGTAGTCCGTAGTGCAATTTTGTGACTGGATCAATTGAGGTGCCACTGAAGGTGTCTTCTTACTCTTGGTCTACAGAAGCCACCTTCTGAGGTCACACCAGGTCTCTGAACATGGGTTTTGTAAGGCTGACACAGGGCTGATAGCGGAAAACTCAGGCAAAATTGTCTTTGCGTGGTAGCGGTTGTGTGACTGCAGAAAGTACCCCCATTTCATATTCCTGTAAAACACAACGTCCGCAGCTTGCAACAGGGTGAACGTAAAAGCCCGTCTTGACTCAGACACAGCAAATTGAGGATGTAGTTTGGCATCAGACTACATCAGACTGTGTTTGGTCCTACACAGAGTTCTTGATCTCTGTTAGAAATACACACAGTAATCATGTGTCAATATGTCACCTTTTGTGTGTGGCCCGGGCCACACATGAATTTACTAGGCTTATATACTGTTTGTTGTCCAGCCGCATGCCTTTCTGAATAGTTATATTTAAAAATATTACATTAAAAATCAACATAACACAAACACACACGTACACAAACATAGAGATACACACGCACATATATATAACTCACACACATATAGTATACTTAAGCCTAAACTGTGCATAGGGACTACCCAGACGGCTGAAAAAAGTGATTTCTGACAGGTTCTCACACTTTTGACCAGTCCTCACACTTATGACCGGTCATCATTTATGCCTGTTGCAGCATTTTGTGCATAAGGACTACTCAGAGGGCTGAAAAAGTTATTTTTGACTTGTCCTCACACTTTTGACTGGTCCTCACACCTACAACTATCTTTACATTTTGCACCCTATCTTGTAACCGTGGTGAAGAGAAGCAGCTGTGAAATGAGTGATATGGTTGTTAAAAATGCTGCAATGGGCATAAATGTGAGGATGGTCATAAGTGTGAGGACTGGTCAAAAATTACTTTTTTTAGCCCTCTGAGTAGTTTCTATGCCCATAGCCACATCCACTCAGTCACATGAGCAGTTAGCCATGCCCACCAGTCACATGACCACCAAGCCACACCCCAAAATAAGCCACGCCCATTCCCCCCCCCCCCCCCGTGGCCCGGGCCTTTGCTTATTTTTCTGTATTTGGCCCTCACTCAAAAAAGTTTGGACACCCCTGTTCTACAGGCATTTGAATTGTAAGCCACCCAGAGTCATTAACTGAGATAGGCAGCTACAGAAATTGAATGAATGAATGAATTAATTAATTAATGGATATTCCCTTCTGAAAACATCTCATTTTGGCTTCTTATTTAGAAATCCATCTGCACTGTTAACTTTGGGTTGTTGTGTTTGGATTAGGTTCCAGACTTGATGTGGCATGGGCCCTCCATATTGCTTAAACTGGTCCTGTGCTTTCTGTGGGCAGGCTGACTGAAAGTTATAATTGTGGTGGCTTATTGGGAGAAATAGGTAGTCTCCAAAAATTGTTCAACTTGTGGAAAAGCATTGTATTAGAATATCATGGATTATTTTTAATGATACTTCATTTCCCTACTTAGAGCAAGGATTACCCAAAAGTCTCTGCAATGGAAAATGGGGCTCTCATGCCCCATTAATACATATGTGCAGAATAGGCTAGCTGCACCCTTTATCATCGTTGGTTAAATATCTCAAGAAGTAACAAGAATTGGATGCTCATGGTGAAGGTCATTTCCTCTAAATTCTCTAGCACAATTTCTTTTTTTGGTTTCCCTCCCACACACAAAGTCCACAGAAAAAGTTGCCAAACATATTTGTTTGAATTTTTCTATGAACTTCTTCCAGTGCTTTTGTAAGCAGTTCTGGCATAGAAAAATATAAGATTGTTCAAAATGCAATAAAAACATTGACTTGCAAATTTCTCCCTATGTGGTGTGTATTTCTCCCTAAAGGGCATTTTTTTTTCAGTTGTGAAAAGAGCAAGCTTTAAGCAGGACTAGAAAGGTATTTTCTCTAAGAGTTCAAAAAAGCCATTGCCAGCTAGAAAAGTCAGGGCAGAGAATAGATGTTGCATGGCTCAGGTGTTGGATATTTAGAGATTACTTTTCCCCAAACGTGTCTGACCTTCCTACCTGGACAACTAGGAAAAGCACTTCTACAGGCGGTGTGGTATGCAGGAACTAACAGCAAGTGTTCTCTGTAGCAGTCTCTGTCTCTTTTCAGGCATCTGAAACATAAATGGTCCCACCCCTCATGACATTGTGGAAGTTGGTGAAAACATGAACTTTCCAGAGAGCCTTTGAGATTGACATGTTATGATGGCACTTCTTAATTGTATAATTGCCAGCTTTGTATTTTAATTGTATTCAATGATTCATTTATGAACACTGGAACTGGACATGGGACTTCAAATGGGGCCTGAAGAAGGCAGACTACAATGAAACAATGACTTTCTTTGATCTGGAGCTCATCTACGGTTCCCATAAATGCTGCCTATTCCATGTAGTCCAAGATAGTATCATTCTGTTGGCTCATGTTTGACAAGGAAACCAGATCATTTCCACATGTATTACTGCTAATCTTCCCAATTTGGTATTTGTGGCTGTATATCTTTTCTACTCAGATCTAGAATTTTGTATTTCCCCCTGTTAAATTCCATCCTATTAATTTCTGATTAAGCCTGCCAATGTCTTTTTCCAGCTTCTTTTTTCATCTGTAGTATTAGCTATTCCTTCCGGCTATGTGTCATCTACAAATTCTAAAAGTGTCCTCTCAATTTCCTCACTCAAATAATTGATAAGAAAGTTGAACAGCCATATCACGCTCCACTTGATACTTTCTTCCAATGAGAACTGAAGCCATTAATGAGCACTCCTTGAGAGTAATCATTCAGCCAGCTATGACCATCTGACAGTAGTAGCATGTATATTTCAGACTATACCATTCAGTAAAGGAAAATATGACGAGACAGTCTGTCAAAGGCTTTGCAGAGGTCCTTCTGTGACCCCTTTTCTCTTCAGCATGTTAGAGAGTTCAGTGTGTATCTAGGCTGGCCTGTTTGAATTTTTCTATGAACTTCTTCCAGTGCTTTTGTAAGCAGTTCTGGCATAGAAAAATATAAGATTGTTCAAAATGCAATAAAAACATTGACTTGCAAATTTCTCCCTATGTGGTGTGTATTTCTCCCTAAAGGGCATTTTTTTTTCAGTTGTGAAAAGAGCAAGCTTTAAGCAGGACTAGAAAGGTATTTTCTCTAAGAGTTCAAAAAAGCCATTGCCAGCTAGAAAAGTCAGGGCAGAGAATAGATGTTGCATGGCTCAGGTGTTGGATATTTAGAGATTACTTTTCCCCAAACGTGTCTGACCTTCCTACCTGGACAACTAGGAAAAGCACTTCTACAGGCGGTGTGGTATGCAGGAACTAACAGCAAGTGTTCTCTGTAGCAGTCTCTGTCTCTTTTCAGGCATCTGAAACATAAATGGTCCCACCCCTCATGACATTGTGGAAGTTGGTGAAAACATGAACTTTCCAGAGAGCCTTTGAGATTGACATGTTATGATGGCACTTCTTAATTGTATAATTGCCAGCTTTGTATTTTAATTGTATTCAATGATTCATTTATGAACACTGGAACTGGACATGGGACTTCAAATGGGGCCTGAAGAAGGCAGACTACAATGAAACAATGACTTTCTTTGATCTGGAGCTCATCTACGGTTCCCATAAATGCTGCCTATTCCATGTAGTCCAAGATAGTATCATTCTGTTGGCTCATGTTTGACAAGGAAACCAGATCATTTCCACATGTATTACTGCTAATCTTCCCAATTTGGTATTTGTGGCTGTATATCTTTTCTACTCAGATCTAGAATTTTGTATTTCCCCCTGTTAAATTCCATCCTATTAATTTCTGATTAAGCCTGCCAATGTCTTTTTCCAGCTTCTTTTTTCATCTGTAGTATTAGCTATTCCTTCCGGCTATGTGTGATCTACAAATTCTAAAAGTGTCCTCTCAATTTCCTCACTCAAATAATTGATAAGAAAGTTGAACAGCCATATCACGCTCCACTTGATACTTTCTTCCAATGAGAACTGAAGCCATTAATGAGCACTCCTTGAGAGTAATCATTCAGCCAGCTATGACCATCTGACAGTAGTAGCATGTATATTTCAGACTATACCATTCAGTAAAGGAAAATATGACGAGACAGTCTGTCAAAGGCTTTGCAGAGGTCCTTCTGTGACCCCTTTTCTCTTCAGCATGTTAGAGAGTTCAGTGTGTATCTAGGCTGGCCTGTTTGAATTTCTCTCATTTTTTCCCTCTGTTGGAATTGTTTGTGATCTTGCTTTCCTGGTTCTGTTACAATCAGACCCTGGTTTACTAAGTTGGATTCCCTCTATTAACTGACTTCTATTCTTTGAATGTACATCTTCAATCCTCATGTTTAATGTGTTTTATTATGCTTCCAGAACTTAAAAGAAATGATAATTTTTAAAAATCCTTATACATTTTCTGTATTTATTGAAATGTAACTGTTAACACTGAGCTGAGAATACAGGAAGGAGATAAATTCAGACTCAGGCACTGTGGATTTAGGTTGTAATAAGGACCAAAGACAAATAAACGTGCATGTTGTCTCAATATGGATAATTTTTTTGAGATTTCAGTGAAGTTATAAGACAACTTAAGTCTTAGCAGACAAAAGGTCATTTCCTTTTCAGGTAGAAAAATCCCTCTTCCATACTTCTTAATAAGATTTAGGTTTTTCTGTATTTATTGAAATGTAACTGTTAACACTGAGCTGAGAATACAGGAAGGAGATAAATTCAGACTCAGGCACTGTGGATTTAGGTTGTAATAAGGACCAAAGACAAATAAACGTGCATGTTGTCTCAATATGGATAATTTTTTTGAGATTTCAGTGAAGTTATAAGACAACTTAAGTCTTAGCAGACAAAAGGTCATTTCCTCTAAATTCTCTAGCACAATTTCTTTTTGGTTTCCTCCCACACACAAAGTCCACAGAAAAAGTTGCCAAACATATTTGTTTGAATTTTCTATGAACTTCTTCAGTGCTTTTGTAAGCAGTTCTGGCATAGAAAAATATAAGATTGTTCAAAATGCAATAAAACATTGACTTGCAAATTTCTCCCTATGTGGTGTGTATTTCTCCCTATGTGGTGTGTATTTCTCCCTATGTGGTGTGTATTTCTCCCTATGTGGTGTGTATTTCTCCCTATGTGGTGTGTATTTCTCCCTATGTGGTGTGTATTTCTCCCTATGTGGTGTGTATTTCTCCCTATGTGGTGTGTATTTCTCCCTATGTGGTGTGTATTTCTCCCTAAAGGGCATTTTTTTTTCAGTTGTGAAAAGAGCAAGCTTTAAGCAGGACTAGAAAGGTATTTTCTCTAAGAGTTCAAAAAAGCCATTGCCAGCTAGAAAAGTCAGGGCAGAGAATAGATGTTGCATGGCTCAGGTGTTGGATATTTAGAGATTACTTTTCCCCAAACGTGTCTGACCTTCCTACCTGGACAACTAGGAAAAGCACTTCTACAGGCGGTGTGGTATGCAGGAACTAACAGCAAGTGTTCTCTGTAGCAGTCTCTGTCTCTTTTCAGGCATCTGAAACATAAATGGTCCCACCCCTCATGACATTGTGGAAGTTGGTGAAAACATGAACTTTCCAGAGAGCCTTTGAGATTGACATGTTATGATGGCACTTCTTAATTGTATAATTGCCAGCTTTGTATTTTAATTGTATTCAATGATTCATTTATGAACACTGGAACTGGACATGGGACTTCAAATGGGGCCTGAACAAGGCAGACTACAATGAAACAATGACTTTCTTTGATCTGGAGCTCATCTACGGTTCCCATAAATGCTGCCTATTCCATGTAGTCCAAGATAGTATCATTCTGTTGGCTCATGTTTGACAAGGAAACCAGATCATTTCCACATGTATTACTGCTAATCTTCCCAATTTGGTATTTGTGGCTGTATATCTTTTCTACTCAGATCTAGAATTTTGTATTTCCCCCTGTTAAATTCCATCCTATTAATTTCTGATTAAGCCTGCCAATGTCTTTTCAGGCATCTGAAACATAAATGGTCCCACCCCTCATGACATTGTGGAAGTTGGTGAAAACATGAACTTTCCAGAGAGCCTTTGAGATTGACATGTTATGATGGCACTTCTTAATTGTATAATTGCCAGCTTTGTATTTTAATTGTATTCAATGATTCATTTATGAACACTGGAACTGGACATGGGACTTCAAATGGGGCCTGAAGAAGGCAGACTACAATGAAACAATGACTTTCTTTGATCTGGAGCTCATCTACGGTTCCCATAAATGCTGCCTATTCCATGTAGTCCAAGATAGTATCATTCTGTTGGCTCATGTTTGACAAGGAAACCAGATCATTTCCACATGTATTACTGCTAATCTTCCCAATTTGGTATTTGTGGCTGTATATCTTTTCTACTCAGATCTAGAATTTTGTATTTCCCCTGTTAAATTCCATCCTATTAATTTCTAATTCCATTCATGGACTGCGCATAATCAGTGCATAACCATAACTGTGCCAAACACCTGGAAAAAAAATCCAACATCCATTCCACAGTGAAATAAAAATGCAAGAGAAGCTATGAATGTCCAAATTGTTCAGAAAAAAATACACCAGATATTTAGATGAGAGCCATTCAAAATGGCATGAGAAGCGAACATTTATGACTTTTGAGTTGCATGATAGATGGAGTAATATTTTCTCTTGCATGATTTCCTATTAGATACTTATTTTTAAAATTGGTTCTTGGGTAGTATGATTGTACATTTTAACAATTGTTTATGGTGAGAGCATGAGAACGATCATATCCACTTACTTTTAAATAAGAAAAAACTCATATTTAAATAGTGATCCCTACATTCCAGGGAGTCTGATCTCTCCTATTGGTTCTAACCCTAAGGTATTCTTCTTCTGAATAACCTAATGTCATATATTATAATTGTAGGCTTACTGATTGAGAACTGGCTTCCTGACTATTTATTTTGCTTAGCATCTTAACCAAATACAACCCAGAATGCCAAAGCGTGGAACACATTTTGGAAGTTTTGGAATCTTTTCTTTCCCAGAAGCAAATACAGAGAACAAAGAATGAGAGCTGAATATTCCCTGTAGCCTTTTTTTCATCATATGTCAAATATGTTTTACTTATAACATCAAAGAGCAATTCCGTATAGCGTCTAGAGCGGAGTTTTACTGCTCTCAAGTAATATACATGCATCTTTTTTTCCTCTGGTGTAACTTTTATTTGTTGCAACTAAAATGACAACATCTGTATTAAGTTGGAATGGAAAATGAAATGGCTCCCTTGCCTAAGACATAAGCATTTTCATCACAGATCTCTGACATGATGATTACTACTGTGGCATGACTTACAGTAGTCAGTGCAAGGATTACAGTACTTATTCAATCACAGGCCTTTTCCCCTGCATTGGGCTTATTTTAATGCCATTCCTTAAGCTTAATGTATATAATGGTTTGCTTCTACTTCCAGCTCAAGACAATTAATAAACAAAACAGTCTGTTGTACCTGAAGTCTTTGATACAGACTTAGCTGTACATCAGTTGCACTGTTGCCGCAATTCATTTACAATTCATTGCAAGACTTAAGCAAGAGTCACATACTCCACTGCTAGCAGGAAAATACATCAAGGGGTGCAAAAGCCACTGGCAAATACTTTGGAATAGAGGCAAAAAGCTGCAAAACCTAGCTAAATGTGTCAAGAAACTTTGTGATAGGACATAGTACAGGACAGGATTGAACACTTACAATAAGACCATATATCAATGGCTTCCCAAAGACTCCTGATATGTTGGGGAAAATTGATCTGGAGTATTGAGTCTGAGTGAGAAAGCATTTGCTTATCAATAAACCTCTTCATTTTGCCAAACTCCACTGGAAGAGCCACAGAAGAACTTCCTGTGATCTTCTCTGGCAAATAAGATACAAAAGCTTTTTCTTGTTCTGACTACTTCAGCCTACAGATGTGATTTCTGATTTGTGAGTAGTCTTCCATACACACAAACTCCTTTTACATAAGCAATTAGATGTTACTGAAAACAGTGCAAAGGGATTCTGTGCCATGCTGGTTTGACGAAGTTTTCCAATCTCACAGGGCTAAATAAGCTTTTAAACTTATTACCATTCTGAAAGCTTCTAAGCTTCTCAGACATGACTAGAGCTCAAACCTAATAAAATAAATAAAAATAAACTGTAAAATTATCTGTCATATTTCCCATACAAATGATTACTTCAAAAGAATAGAATTTCAGATAATTTCTGGTTTCGTCAAAAAGGTATTTCTAATGCCCTACTCAATCCCATATAGAACACAGGAAATATCCTCTGTACATGTGGCTATTCTCCTAAAATACAATCCCTGGCATGTGATCAGATTTCCCAGACAGAAGAACTCCACCAGCAAGTGGCAAGTCACTCAGCACTGGCTCTTTGCAAACTAGAGGTGAAGTGTCCCAAGGAAAAAAGGTGACTGGAATGCTATTGACAAAAACGGGAAATGGATGCCAAAAGGGGAATGGAAGCCAAGAGTAGGGAGGTACATTGGGTGGCTGCTTCCACTGCCCATACAGGATGTAGCAGTTGCATTTATATGGCCGTTTGGGAGAAATTAGCCAGAAACTAAAGTTGAAATACTCTTTACATTTCTAACAGAAAATCAGAATCTAGCAATAGTTGTTACAGGTAAGTGGAGTGGAGAAATTTCATAACATTCAATGTTGCATATATACTAGATATGTTCGTGTCAGGGTTCCAAGGAACACCCTCAACGAAATAAAGCTCTGAGGCTTGAGGTTCCTCAAAGTTCCAATTTATTAGAGATGTCATGTTGGCACAGCTGGGAACACCCGAACCTGAAAGCCTCCAGGTTTTCCACACCCAGTTGACAGTTCACAGCCCTGCCCCACACCCACAAGTTCATCACATTGTCCAATCAACTCTTCATACTCAATTGGATACAATCTTTAGGCAGCCTACATCAGACGCAGACAAAAGTCCTTGAATACAGAATGTTGTTATGACTAATTTTCTACCGCTTCAACAACAATCCCCTCCCAACTTCCCCAGCTAAAATATGCGGCAGTTAAGAAGCAAAAAGAAAATTGCCTTCCAAAACTGACAGTTAGTTTGTGCTGGGAAAATGTAAAGAAAAAGAGCTTATAAAATTCGATTGTCCATTTTTAATATCCCCAGAAATATCAAGTGATTTCTTCTGCTGCAGCCTAAATAAAACTTTTTCAAGATGTCTACATTTCATCATGGTCTAGGATTTTTCTTATCCTGTGAGCAATGTATATGTGTTCCTTAAGGTGCAAAAGAACACACAGCACTTGGTTCCTGATTGTATCACAGCTGGAAAATGAATTTTGCTAAGAGATAATGGAACAGTGCTGAAGATACACAGGCTGTGCTGAAATGTGACAGAGCAATTTAACCCGAGGGCTACAGTGTGTAAAAGTCTAAAGTAGACATGGCAGCAGGAAAGGATGCAGAGCTAATAAAAGCAATCAGTATGCTTGGCTGAAACTAGATCAATCAGACCAAGATAATCAGGCTTTCAGCTTTACAAATGGAGGGCAAAACTTCACTTTACATAGGCCACCAGGCTACCACCAAAACCAGTAGTCCCGAGTTAAGTTCCCCCACTTGTTATGACTTCATTAAATTGGGAATCTTCTGCTATATAATTGACTGTCGCCTGATGGGCAGGCAGAAGCATACAGCCATGGTGTCATGATATGCAGAAGAGATTTAAAGGGGATTGGAAAAACTGATGCAGGAGGGCCATTTCTAACACCAGCCCTTGATTTCTCAAGTTCTGGCTTTAAGAGATGCTTCAAAAAAGAAAAAGAAAAAGAAAAGGCAGGCTTTAGTCTATAGCTAAAGTTTAATCGATAGAGTTTGCTGCTGGATTAAACTGTTTTAGACTGTATGAAGGTCAGGACTTACATGATGAACTGGTTCCACATTCTGAAAAGATGGGATGCTAAGACAACAATATTTCCCTTTACTTTATTTTGCTCTACTCATTTTAATCACATGAGTCCCCAAGCGTGAGGTGAAGTGGAATAACCAGGATTTAGATTTAGTTAGAAAAGATGTATACAATCAGGGCCCTTGGGCTTCAAACATCTTTGCCGCAGTTTTAGAGACCTTTGGAAGTTGTTATCAAGTGGTAATTTGTAATGTTACAGTAGAGAAAATGCTTAAATGCACGCCTGGAAAGCGGTATTATCAATTATATTTAATTTTATTAAATGCAAATATCAATGTAAACGAAGCATTTTTAAAAAATTAATCTCTTCAAAGAGTAAATTAACTTCAAAGTTGTGAATTACCAATGTTAAAACAGCCTCATGTCCATGTAAATTAAGAAGAGTCTTTGCTACTTAAATATATTTGGCATTCAGTTTATGGCAATTGTGTCTATATTTTACTAATTGCGTTGAGCAGAAAGTTGTTTTCCCTATTCAGCTTCAAAAAGTAAAATATGAATCAGTTCAGAATAGGATTTTCTAGTATGCATAGCTTACTATTTTCTATGCCCTACTGTAATTGCATTTAAAAATGTGATTCCACCTCAAAGCCTATATCACAATTTCTCTAAGTTACTGTACAGAAGCAGTTCTCAACCTGTGGGTCGCGACCCTGTTGGGGGTTGAATGATGATTTGCCAGGGGTCGCCTAAAACCATCGGAAATATGGGAAGTATACTTGCGAGTCGAAGAATCGCGCTCCAATGGTTGACTCCACAAGCCAGCTGCAGGCTCTTCAAATCGCTAGCCGAATTCGGCTTCAGGCGCAATGAATTAAAAAAGAGAGACATCTTTGCTCTGATGTCTCCCTCTCAAGCCAGCTGCAATCACTCCCAATCGCTAGCCTAATCTGGCTTCAGGCGCGATAAACTTAATAGGGGAGGAGTCTCCACTTTAATGCCTCCATCCTCAAGGCAATCACAAGCAGTTCACATTGCTAGCCAATACGGCTTCAGGTGCGATAAATTCAAAAAAACAATTTGCTGCTTTTTTTCCCCTTCTGCGGTTGGGGTCGCCACATTGTGGGGAATTGTATTAAAGGGGTCACAGCACTATAAAGGTTGAGAACCACTGCTGTAGAGTTTGTAAGGTTCCTGAGTACAGGGGAATTGTTTTCCTACACTCTTTCAGCCATTCTGCGTTACCAAAAAAATAAAAAATGAATGAATGAAATTCCTGCTGAAGAAAAAAAAACATGCCTGAGGAAAGAGATATTAATGCTGGCGTGGGATACATATGATCTCAAAATATCATGTTGCTTTTTTGGTAAAAAAAAATCCCACTACATTAAAATCCATCTTACAAGAATAATAGAAAAAATGAGTATTAAACTCAATTAATATTATAACTTTCTACAAAATGAAAAACTACACTTATATGTAGCACAACAGATTACACAATTTAAATGTATATTATGGTTAATGGAAAGAAATGCAAACACAAGAAATAAATTTCAGCTCTTCCAATTAAAATGTGTCCTATTGTCTTGAATGATCTGGTTCATTCAGCCAATAAAAATACACTTCAGATGAAGAAATTATCTCTTGCTCACATCTTATTTGTGCTTTTCCTTCACAAATAACCATAGTATAGTGTAATGGTAATGATGCTTGGAAGTTGGGCAGGTGGGAACACTATTTCATCCTACCTGTGTACCATCACCAACACACACATGATGTGATGATTTACTATGGACCTCCCTAATCTAGTGTCTCCCAGATTTTTTGAGATTGTATTGCAATTGTCCTAGTTGGGGAAGCTTTGCAGGAGAAATATATCCACTGAGAAGGATACCTGACCTGAGAAACTGCTTCATAGTCCCCATTCTTCCCATATCATAATTATTTTATTGGAAAAGATGAAATGAGGCCCTTGGGGAGGGGCCACAGAGGGCTAAAGACCAGCAAAATGCCTAGCTCTTCTGGTCCTCAGACATGCCCTTGAACAAAAACGTGAGCCCTTGAGCTGGTATAGATCTGTTATGGGAGGAAATTTGTATGGACAAATAAGCAAACATAAACATGTCATGATGCATGGAAGAGAATAAATTCTGTCTTCTACTCTGCTGGCATGATGTCAAACCTCTCCACAGAGAACAGTAATATAACAGTAAACCATGAAAAACAATGTTTGAGAATGGCCGGCATGGAAGAAAACCAGAATAACATTTAGGTTCAGTTTACGGTTTTGTGTTTTAATATGTTCAACTTATTTAGTATCCAATATTTTCACATTTGGAACACACTTTCCACCTCACCTTGCAATTTGGTATGATTGCCAACTTTTCTCCCCTCTGTTTCTCATTTTTCACTTTCTTCTCCTTCCTATTTGTTGTCTCCTCCTCCCGGTTCTCCTTCCTACTCATTAAAAAAGAATTCTGCAGCAAAGAAAAAGGAAGTCACAGAACTGATATGATTTACCTTTGCTTAAGCTAGGCTAGATAGCCCGATGCCCTCTAACTTCCTTCAACCCCTAGCCAACATGACCAACTCCTCTACATTTTCAGTTTACTCAGATTCAAGGTGTGCAATTGGCCTTCAGAAATCTTTGTTAGGATAAGGCAACCACAGATACAGTATTGCATGTATTGCAAAACAACTGGTTATTCAAATAGTTTAGCAGGCTCATTACACAGAATACATGCTTTGGGTAAATCTCTACTCCTGCACCCCTACCAACCCTCTTGCATGTCATAGCCTTTGTCTCCAAATTTTATTTTCATCACCTTTTTCTCCTTAATCTTCTTATCTGTTAATATCAACCATTTAAGATAACCAATATTTGATCATACAGTCTGTAGATTATGGAAGTTTATGCTGTAATATATATTATAATCTTTATAGTGCTAGAAGACTTTACATGCCTTTACACATTTATTGTATTTAGGAAAATGAGGCTCTGATTTCCAGGATATGTGGTCTTTCTCATGAAGGTAAGTTTTTAAGCACTTGGAAACCATTTTTTTTTTCCTAAAGAAGAATGTCCTTTGCTGTTGCAATGGGAATGGCCTTGTTCCCATTGCAACAGCATACAGCTACCACTGTAAAAGCATATATTGATCAAGAATAATAATTCTTCCTTGATTATTTTAGAAATAGTCATCTTGGTTCAAGGGAAGCTATCTATATAACTACTAACATGTCTTAAGGGAATGCCACAGAACCCCTTTCTACTCTAAAATAATGATTATTAAAAACAGGGTCCCCTGCTTGAGCAGGGGGTTGTACTAGAAGACCTCCAAGGTCCCTTCCTGTTCTATTCTGATTGATGGATAGGTTGATTGAAAGCTTCTATGCCAGAAAGGAAAATGAAAGTTCAATAACTTGCAGAAATTTTGCAAGATATCCTCTATACACTTTTGCTTATTCAGTGTCAATTTGCTTTTCCTTAGCCACAAATAACAATAATAATCTTTTCTCCCTCCTTCTACAACCAGTGAAAATGTTTATTTCAATCAACATATTGGTGTTTTTTTATCTGAGTCTTTATTGGTCAGTGGTTCCCAATTATTCCCTAGTGATTGCTGAGAAAAAAAACTATCTATGTCCTCTGACCATTAGAGATAATGAGAGTTTTAATACAACAACAGTGGAAAGTGGAAGCCATAGAACCAGAACAATGTATTTCCCTACAGTTATGTAGAAATATCTGAAACTGAGCTGGCCTGGGATCCCAAGGGACAGC
The DNA here is from genome assembly GCF_028640845.1 of Ahaetulla prasina. Classification (NCBI taxonomy): domain Eukaryota; kingdom Metazoa; phylum Chordata; class Lepidosauria; order Squamata; family Colubridae; genus Ahaetulla; species Ahaetulla prasina. The sequence continues at coordinate 121,548,324 of NC_080541.1, forward strand.
TTGTCAGCATATCCAGTAGCTGATTCCAGCCTTATGGCATTTATGCGTAGAATTGTTCCTGCACAGTGGACTTGTAATACATGGAAGTCTGTATGAAACATCAGCTTAGATAGAGGTGCTAAACAGTCAAGCAGGTTAACAGCCTTTGAAAACTTTGTCACAAGAAATATTTGTGCCAGCCTGCATGGTGGGGGGAAAAATCTGTGACCTCTGAAATAAAAAGAATGAAATGGCATAACAGTTGCAATGAAATGTACAGTGAAGGCTGATTATAATGCCTGCCTTGGTCTCCATATCTGCTCTTCTTGCTTGCTATAAGCCATGCAGAGATCAAGAGACAGGAACTTTGACCTTGAAGCCTACAATATGATTATGGAGGCATTGGTTCATCTTATCTTTGTGGCACGACTGCAGCAGGTTGTACTCCGGAAAGGTGCATCTCCTGCTCCCAGTGAGAGCAGATATTGGCTTCCCAGCTCCATCTTTCTTAGCATCAGGTGGGGTAGTAAGCTTCCCTATTTTGTCACCTGATGGGAGGGAAAGAAAAAGCAGGAGATGGCAGCAAAGGCAGAACAGCTCAGAGCTGCTAAGTAGCGGCACTGGAAAAGCCCCTTTCCTCCCCTGGGAGGTAGAGGCGATTGATGAGCAGCTTAGGCAGTTGCATGTTGAGGCAGAACTCTGGGGACCTAAGGAGGGGGGGCACAGAAAAACTTCCCCAGGGTTCCCTCATTGTTGCACAGAGTTTTGTTTTTGTTTCCAGGTTGCTCAAGTCTGGCGGGGGGGGGGGGGATATGGATTTAGCCAGCTTGCAAATTTGTGCCTGCAGCTGCTGAAGGAAAATTAATTAATAGATATATATAAAAGAGAACAAGATGTGCATTAGATTTGGAGCTCCACATATCTTTAAAGCGAGGTTTCTCTCGCTTTAGAGCGAAGATTAAAAACTAGCAGAAACCAATACAAAGTACGGAAGGAAAAGAAAGAAAGGACAAAAGCAGAAACAAAGAAAAGGACAAACATACAGTACGAAAAGATCAAAAGAAATAGAAAGAAGAAGCTTCTCATTTCCTTTACAGCAAATACAAGCATAATTACAAAATTGTCACTCTTATGGTTACACCCCCCCTTTTTTTTCTATTATCTAATATTTTCTAATAATCAAAAGCTAAATCAAAAGTTCATTTTTTGCTGTTTCATGCAAAAACAAACAAACAAAAAACTCTAAGGGGTTTCCAATCAACAATAACTGTAGGTGTTATCCTTTCTCTAATCAAAAAATGTTAATTTAGCTGTCTGGAGTCCCAAATTTTCTTCTTGTCCCAAACAACCCCAAATGTTAAATGTTAGTGTTCTGCTTTTTGTTGTTGTTGTTTTTAAAGAGGAAAGGCTGAAATGGTTTTTCACACTAGCAAAATTCTGAACCGTTTTGCAGTATAACAAGCACAATTTTTTTAGGTCAAGTAGGATCCAGATTACAAATGCTTCAGCACCATATATCTTCTTTATTGGCCATTCTTTATGGGTAAAACAGCAGAGTAGGAATTCTAGATAGATGAATGATAGATAGATAGATAGATAGATAGATAGATAGATAGATAGATAGATAGATAGATAGATAGATATTGCATATACTGTATGTGCAGCAGGTTTACTCAAAGGAAAATCCAATGAGGAAGTTAAAATAAGGCTACAAAGTAAGTCAATGTAATGCTTAAGATATTCGACTGTCCTTAGGGACACACAGATTCAAGTCTTCCCTCAGTCATAGAAGCTCATTGGGTGACTTGGGGTCAGTTGCTCCCTCTCAGCGCAACCTCTATTATAGCATTGCTGTGAAGAAAAGCTAGGAGAAGAATGTCACCTGCTCCTAAATGAAAAATAGGGAAATAAATAAATAAATAAACAGGCATTTTACTTAGGAAGTATTTGCATTCAAATTGCAAGACAAGAGGCTAGGTATTAGTTGAACCTGATAGAAGGCTAGATATGCACTTGAAAAACAATGACTAACTCTGCATACATCTTAAATGAAAACCTGGTCTTCATAGAGTAAATTTCCTCCTGCTTTGCTCACATGGAGAAAAGCAGAGGTATTTTTCATGCTAGTTAGGAAGCTGTTAGAAATCCTATTCTTCTGAATTCTACCACTTTCAGGAGAAGGCAAGAAAGTATGAAAGGAGATAAGGGGACCAATAAGGCTTCCTGTTCTGTTTGTGCACTGCAACACAGAAGGATGCAGCCATAGTACTTCCTAGAAGCAAAGCCAGGCTTTCTATGAGCCAGACATTGCATCATAAAGGTTCATCTCAGAAGAGAGGTTGACATTGTTTTGTGATTGGGGAAAATATCATAGCTATCCAGCAGTATTGGCCCTAAGGTTTCCTCTTTATGTAGTTGTTGCTGGTCTAACATTTGAAGAGCTCTGGTGGTCTTGCTAAAACAACAGGTGGAAGTTGTGATTGGGTGGCCATTTCCCCAGCAATGCTTGGTATGTCAACTACACCCTGTCCTAGATGAAGAAGCCTTGTTAACAGTGACTCCATCTTTGATTACAACTCCATGATGAACTGCAACATGTTCTGCCTGTGGCTTCTTTTCATGACAATCCAGAAGTTAGAGCTAATGCAAAATGCAGCAGCTAGATTACAGCCACCTATCTCCACAACCCCCATCTCAGACACACCAACAACAGCCAAGCCTCCTACAACTGATCCCATTTCATTGGGTTCACAACCCCTAGTGGTCACAGAAAAGGAAGTGCAGGACCTATTTCACAGACAAAAGCCAGGAAAAGCTCCAGGCCCAGACAAGATAACTCCTTCTTGCTTAAAAGTCTGTGCTGACCAATTGGCCCCCATCTTCACCCATATTTTCAATAAATCACTAGAGATGTGTTATGTTCCTTCTTGCTTCAAACGCTCTACCATCATCCCAGTGCCGAAGAAGCCCACCATCAAGGAACTGAATGACTACAGACCAGTTGCTTTAACATCTGTAGTCATGAAAACCTTTGAAAGGCTAGTGCTTTCCTACTTGAAAACCATCATGGATCCGCTGTTAGACCCCTTGCAATTTGCATACCGAGCAAATAGATCAACAGATGATGCTGTTAATATGGCTCTGCACTACATCCTACAACATCTTGAGTCTCCAAAGACCTATGCAAGGGTCCTTTTTGTAGACTTTAGTTCAGCATTCAATACCATCATTCCAGACATTCTTCTAACTAAGCTAAACCAGCTACAGGTACCGGAACAGACTTGTAAGTGGATCACAAGCTTCCTAACAAACAGGAAGCAGCAGGTGAAGCTAAGCAAGATCACATCAAATACCTGTACAATTACCACAGGGGGCCCCCAAGGCTGTGTGCTCTCCCCACTTCTCTTCTCTCTGTATACCAATGACTGCATCTCCAACGATCCATCTGTTAAGCTACTGAAGTTTGCAGATGACACAACAGTGATTGGTCTCATTCGAGACAATGACGAATCCGCATATAGACGAGAGGTTGAACGACTAGCCTTGTGGTGCAACCAAAACAATCTGGAACTGAACACACTCAAAACTGTAGAAATGATGGTAGACTTTAGGAGAAACCCTTCCATACTTCCACCTCTCACAATACTAGACAACACAGTATCAACAGTAGAAACCTTTAAATTTCTAGGTTCTATCATATCGCAAGATCTAAAATGGACAGCTAACATCAAAAACATCATCAAAAAAGGACAACAAAGAATGTTCTTTCTGCGCCAACTCAGTAAGCTCAAACTGCCCAAGGAGCTGCTGATTCAGTTCTACAGAGGAATTATTGAGTCATTTGCACCTCTATAACTGTCTGGTTCGGTTCTGCAACCCAACAAGAAAGACACAAACTTCAGAGGATAATCAGAACTGCAAAAAAAATAATTGCTACCAACCTGCCTTCCATTGAGGACCTGTATACTGCACGAATCAAGAAGAGGGCCGTGAAAATATTTACAGATCCCTCACATCCTGGACATAAACTGTTTCAACTCCTACCCTCAAAACGACACTATAGAGCACTGCACACCAGAACAACTAGACACAAGAACAGTTTTTTCCCGAAGGCCATCACTCTGCCAAACAAATAATTCCTTCAACACCGTCAAATTTACTTTACTAAATCTGCACTACTATGAATCTTCTCATCGTTCCCATCACCAATCTCCTTCCACTTATGACTGTATGACTGTAACTTTGTTGCTGGCAATCCTTATGATTTATATTGATTTATTGACCATCAATTGTGTTGTAAATGTTGTACCTTGATGAACGTATCTTTTCTTTTATGCACACTGAGAGCATATGCACCAAGACAAATTCCTTGTGTGTCCAATCACACTTGGCCAATAAAAAATTCTATTCTATTCTATTAATAGTTGGGTTTTTGTAGAATAACATCTATGTTGATCTTATTTCACTGGCAACCAACTGGCATCCAGGGCCAATTCAAGATGCTAGTTATCACCAATAAAGCTCTATATAGCATGGAACTAGAGGACTATATTAGGGACTGCTCTGCAATAGATGATTTTGCCTACCTAGTCTAAACCAAATGAGAGTGTGCTAAAAATCCTCCTTTCGTGTGAGATAAGAGAATTGTGGGTCACAAATTAGGATTTCTCAGTAATGGCCTCTGGAAGAACACTCCCCTCAGAGGTGCACCTGGTCCTGACCCTCCTGCCAGGAGAGCCTCAAAACATTTTATTTCAGTGGAATAGATCCTATGAGACTGTGGCTAGCCAAAGGGCTGTATTATTGCTGTTGGTCATTATTATAATTTCTTCGTTTTGTAATATATACTTCCTAAAATATATCTTGATCGGGATAATTTATAAAAACTATTCAACAAACAGAAAAATAAGGTGACCTAACCCCTTGGGGTCCTCCAAGTAAGGTCACTCTTGGGTCCTGAGGCATTGCTACAAGTAAATATGATATGAGATTCGGGTGGTTTGGTTTGCAGAATGTGACTTTGTATCCACTTCTTTAAGATAAAAGACTTGAAAGAGGAAGATAAAGCAGGGAGCCTCATAAGTACAAGAGAGATTTTTTTGGAGCTCCCTGGAATCCATAGACATCATGGTCTAGTTTGGTATCAATCATTCTATGATGGTGACAAATTCCACAATAAGAGCTGAGTGGAATCTCTCCTGTCGATTGTTTCTCAGTTTCTGCAGTAGAAGGGAAGAGGAGAAAATGCTGACATTGATTGTTTCCTTGCCTCACCCAAATGGCTTCTTTTCCTCCAAAATAAAAATTGCAGAAGTTTTCACATACCAGATTAATGTTACATCTAGTTAAGGCAGCTAGCCAGACAACATGCCTCTTTATAGTTGCTAATTATAAATGGTTGCATCCATAGTATCACCCAGACCACCAGTACTTTTGAAGGGAAAGGAAAAAGCTAAGGGAACACTCTAACTTTGTTGTTGAGCCAACAGCTTTTGGTTAATAGGAATTAGGAAAGAGAGGAACATCTTTCAGAATTTTGTAAAAAATTCAAAAAGAAAGTTTCTGCTTAAAAAAATAGGTCTGGTTTAGAAATATGCCTTCATAGGAAGGGCAAAGTAAAACGGTAAACTTGTGCTGATTCCTGTGTCAGTAACTCCCAAGGCTAAATCTCCTCCATATTTAAATCAGAACAAAAATAATAATAATATTGTATTTAGGATTCAATTAAAGAGTCCTTGAGAAATATTTTTCCTGACCATATTTAATATGGTCTGATCTGTACGTCCAGAGTCTGGACTAATGCAAAAAAAGAATGTAATTATTTATCTAATTTTGGTGTAACAAAGTTCTCAGATCAAAAAACATGAAATATCCTAATTAGCTTTATAGCTCTTAAATCTAGATACATATATTAAATGTGCAATTGGAATATGATGAACAAATTACATTTACATATCTCCACTTACAAACTAGCATGCAGGATGTCTCTCTCTGTGTCTTGGTGTGTAACAGAATCATTATAAAAATACAATTGCTAGGTCTCTGGGAAAACACATGTAAAAACTGACAGAAGAGAACAAGATGGATGAATTTATCCCCATATCTTATCTCCTTAATTCCCTGAATTAGCCCACTTTCTCTGATAACTACAGTATATTGAGACTAAGGAACTATTCTATAGTTCATGAACAGCAAGCTGCATATATTCCTAAAAACCATCTTTATTTATCAGGATTAATGTCTATTCTGGGAGTAAAACCTGACATTACAAATATATATTCCAAGGACAGTCTTGCATAGAATTTGCTTTAAAAGATATTGGGAAAAATGATTTTAACAATAAGTGAAGAGACTGCAGAAACCATCCCTTATGGGATGCAGACAAATGATGCCTTGGCATACGACGTCCTTCTGTGCTAATCTGTTCCATTCATGTTTCAGCATTTCTACCTGCCTTGCACGTCCCATTTGCAAACCAGCAGAGAAAATGGCACAGGTCCATCTCTTTTAAATCTTCAGCCTTCGGTGACCAATTAAAAATGTCCCCAATTTTTTTTCTTCCATACTTTCTGTCAAGTCATTTTGATGCTCCCGAAGGTAATAGTTGAAAAGATCCTTTGCAGTACAAATTTCCTAAGGAGGTTCTTGATTGACTTTGGGATTGATTTTTAGTTGTTTATCTGTATGCCAATAACTTTCTGCTGCATAGTAACCACTGTCAGTCTTCTTCCGGTAAACAGCCACATTTTCCAGTTTCAATGCATGGGCTGAATGAACAGCAATGATATGAGTTGGTAAATGCTGCTGTCCTGCATTCCTAGTGCGGACAGCAACCACTGACCTGGAATTAGCAGCTGAGCAGAACAGCAGGCAGTATGGGCCTCACAATACCCTCGGACTTACCCAGTTAGGAGCTTGATTTTATTTAACAATGAATTGTGATGTAGTAATAAAAATGCTCTGTATGCAAGTGTTATGTGCCCTCCATCAATAACTGGGACTAATTCTCATAAGCAACTTGAGATTTTTGACAGAGGGCTTCTGCAGTTAAAGTTGCATCTACAAATCATAGGTTGTATGATTGTACATAGATTGGACTGTGAGCCGTTCAGTAGGTTCAGAAACAGAAGCAATTGCTGCTTTGGGAATCTACAGCAGGAATCTTTGAGAATCATAAGCAATTTTACCCATTCCCATTTCAAATATACTTTTGTAGAAGAAACGGTTAAGTTAAACTGATAATAAAGCAGAAGGAAGTCTGCAGTGTAACACTGTCCCCAGATTACAACTTCAAGGGAGTTCGCAACCCCTTTTATACATAAATCCTAGAACTTTCTTTTCAAGACTGTACCTTCAGCACACTGTTACATTATGTATATATAGCATTATATATGACACTATATTGCTAGCATGATTTACACAGGGCTATCAATGTACAAGGATTAGATCTAAATTTACTTAGCATATGCTGATAGCAAACAATGGGAAGGAAGTGAACTGTGACTAGTTTGTCCCACTGATTTCAATGTGCTGACTCTAACGATGATTAGGTTTGAATCCAACTATGTTGTTTTGAAGAGAACAAAGTAAGAGAGAGGGGGGAAAAACAGGTTTTTGTCCCAAGGAGTTTGCAATCTAAATGTCAGTAGAAGAGACGGCGGGGTACTGTGACATCTTAATACACTCTGGTTCAGCGTTTGCTGAAATGCTATATCAAAGCAGTACAGCAGATATATATTATCCAAAGCCTATGAGGCTACCTTCTCCTGTCAGGACCGTAACAAATCTACCTCAGTCCTTTCAACTGAGACTAGCAATTGCAAAACAGGATTTCAGGCCAGGGGCCTTGCCATCAAGATTCATGGTTCTACAATGTGAGGAAAATGCTGCTAGGTGATGTGCAGTGCCAAATAAAGCCCCTAAATTTTAGCCTACTGTTGGAATCTTGACTTGCTGCTTGCAGCAATTAATTTGGAAGTGTGTTAATAGAAAACGGAAGGAAAAAACTTCACTGTTTTTCAGCTCCTCTATCTTCTAGGCAATTATAAATCAAGAGTAGAGTTAAATATTCCATTTTTATGGGGAGCCTACAACCCTAAGTAAGTGGACTAGGAAATTGGGGTATAGGAGTATTTATGATCAGGAAAGTAGGCTGCAGACCCAGTCCTCAGTACATTGTAAAGAAAAGTAAACTGCAAAGTCTATTTGGAGTAAATCCTATTGAGCTTAGTGAGATTTACACATGAAAAATGTGTATAGGAGGGAGGGAGGAAGTGCCCAGAGAAAGATTAGGGATATGAAATTCTACATTCTCTTCTTGATCCAACATTAGCAGTGGGAAACCTTCAGATGTGCAAAATACAAATAGAACAATGCTGGTATTCTCCCCTAAGGAGAGGACATATTTTTCTGTTTGCATGACAGTGCAGTGCCCTATCATCAAGTATCTGAGCTGTAATTCATTGTGTAAATACCGAAATGCAAAGTACCTTTATGGAGGGTGGATTGGGGAGAACCACAGTTTGCAATCATTTCCATTTTGGGACATTTGAAATGGACACATGATAATTTTGAACTTATATTCCTCTACAAAGATGTATTTAATGTCATCAACTGCCTGGGAGGATTCCCACCCTGGCTAAGGAACTACATTGATTTAACAAACAGATTCCGCAGATTGCTGGCTTTGCAGTCTTGTCAGGTTGCCATTTATCTGCAACTGAGTGTCTCCAAAATTCCCATCCTATTAATAAGTTTTGAGAAATTTTGCAAATGGTGCTTGAATCTAGAGTCACAACTTTTATCTCTAAAACAAAAAGATGTTGAGGCAGTGCTTGGTCCACTTAAATACACCTCTGCTAGAAGTTAGAAAAGTCTCCTACTTGGAATTTAAAACAGTAACTATCAACCAACTGCAAAGAAAAATTGTTGCTATAGGATACTGTTGTTGATGTAAAGATTTACAGCCGAGCAGGGAAATCATTTTACAACCAGAGGCCATTATTACTGTTATTAGTATTACATACACAAAAATGTGAACTCACAGCTGCCAGTTCCTTAGCTCATATTGGTTTTCATATAAATTGAGTTCTTCCCAAGAACCTAGGGTGTCATAATGCATTGGTGTAATATATGTGTGAATCCAAGCAGTGTGGCCTTTTGTAAGTGACAGACAGAATTTTTGTCAATATGCAGATTTCTTAAGTGCCATCCAAGTTTGGCATCCAGTGAGCTAATAATCCCTGGGATTTATCATAGCCACTTTATGCCATAATGTCATGGCCCATTGCAGCCAGGTTTGGAGGAGGAGGAGAAGGAGTCAGAACTGGGACCATCTAATGGGGATGGCATGTTTGGAAAGGCTAGGATCAATTAAATAAATTAATGGGTTATTATAATTTTTTAAACAACACCAACAAATGTGGCATTGCTGAATTTTGACATTTTGCTCCTGAATATTGTTGGTGGTGAGAAAACATAAATGGGAGGCTATGCTTATGATATGCCCATGTTTTCTACGTATGCTACAAGAATTCTGGTACTTCAGTTGCAGCCCTTCCTTGGAGTGGAAGCATCAATCTATAGAACTCATCCCTTTTTGACCATGTAGTTAGGCTTCTGGGAATGTGCTCCATGGGGCTGATTTTGAAATCTACTATTGCTACAGGATTCTGTTTCCATATGAAAATTAAATTTGAAAGACGATCCTGCTCGTTGACTAGTACTAATCACTCTGTTCACAGTATACCTGGGGTATTGTAAGTACCTACAATATCTATATTGGTTGCCAGTAGGTTTGGGGATCCAATTCTAAGTATTTGCTTTGACTTGTAGTAACTTTGGTAGTTTGGTACCAAAGTGTTTGCAGGACTACTTGCTTAAACCAGTATTGACTCATCCAAGGAGTTCTTCCTGAGAAATGCAATAGTGCCCCATTTATGAGTATTGAGAGGGCCTTGAGAATTGAGACGCTAAAAGCTATGTGTGTTCTGTTTCCCTTCCCCCAATACTCCCAGCAAAGAGTCAGTCAGAGGCCTCTTTTCTGATTTATTTACATATATATAAATGTCCTGGCTACGTCTACCCACGGGCCTGCCAAGTTTCTGGAGATAACAAGGAAATTACAGATAAGGCCAGAATTACTCACGAATATATTCTTCCCTCCGTTGATACAGATTGCCCGCGCAAATTCATTACTTTGTCCAAGACAAAAAACCAGGAAGTCCGGCCTCCTATTTATAGTCTCTGCAGATGTCACTGCATGACAATTATGACTTGGCTTTGTCCCAACTCTTCCGCTGCTGCGCACGCCGATCACGTCTTCGTAATCTTGCATCACTCCAAAACTGTTCTTGGGGCGTTGCCAAATCAGAAGGAGGCTCCATGGAATCAGGCTTTGCCGGCCCCTCCTCCTCCCTTTGAGTGGGTGCCAGGGAGGGAAAGGGCTCACGAGAAGCAGGGCTGGCCAGGTCTTCTCCCTCACTTTCTGAATCATCCGAGTCCAGGAGTCCGGGTCCAGGAACTTGGGTCACAACAATGTGTTTTTTTTCAATGATAGCCTTTGACTAGAATGGATTGTCCGCCTCAGCAATTCCCTTTGGAAACTAGCAAAGGATGAATTCTTATAGAGGATATCTGGAGTATGACCATTCACCAACATCATTTTTATTATGCTAATTGCTACTTTTTATTGGTTTGGGTATATTGAGGTGTTAATGGAGCAGGGGAATACATTTTAATTGCTTACTTTCCCCCATTTCTTAGAATGAAATTTTGATTTTTTAAAAAAGTGATTATTTGATTACATGAAATATTTATTTGTCGCAAACTGCCCAGCATTGGAATGATTTAGCACCATGCACATTTTATAAGTAATAATAACATGGAGAATCAGCATAGATTCTGCAAAGGGAACTCCTATTTCATTAACCTTTTAGAATTCAGTAAATGTCACCAAGCATAATCGTTTAAAGAAAAGACACACAAATAGGGAAATAATGGAGATATATAATATTAGAATAAAACTAGATGGGGAAAGTTTTTTCTTTCAAAGTAATTGAGTCTAGAGTGAGTCAATTAAGTTGAACGATGGCCATTGAGGCTAAATTTTTTTAAAAAGAAGCAACAGCACTATGCAGATATAATGATGACAATCTTGGACTGCAGTGAAGATGAACATTTTTCCAAATCAACAAAAACATAATTACAGGTTCCAAATTAAGAAAAAAATGTTTGTGGAATTCCACAGTTGACATTTATCAGATTTTTGTTCATATATAAATATTCAAGATGGATATTTTGCATTTACAAACAGGTGACACTAGAATCATCCTCAATTCATTAACTGAAATAATTGCACATTCTTTCCATGCTAACTCTGTGGGGAGGGTTGTAGCTTGAAGGCAGAGCACACACATGTGCAAGCAGTCTTAATTTAAACTTCTATCTTCACATACATTTGGAAATTGCCTTTCTTTCAAACCTGGAGAATTATGGTCAGTCTTTCGCAACCTGGAATCTTATTAATGAGTTGTACATGCAATCTCCGGGTTAAGAATGTCCAACTTACAAACAACTCCTCTTACAAACAGACTGCCATAAAGTTTATTGTATTAAACATTTGTGTTAAACGCTCATGACACTCATGAAAACTTTGTGCTCATCAGCTTGAGAAAGGAGACTGCCATCTTCCATTTTAAATTAGATCATGTTGTTCTTAACACCACCCTGTGTATCTGTTCCAATTTAGCTACAAATATGACCAAAAGATAGATTCAGGAACAGATCTTGTTTGTAACATGGGGAATGCTAGTACAATTTTGGAATACTCAGCATAGGGTATGAAGTGTATTTCCCTTGTTCTATCCCTCTTTCTTTTATTGTTTTGCCATGACAGTTTTTGGACAGTAATCCGTCTGGGGCAGAGTCAGGTTTTCTTGTACTCTACAATGCACACTGAATGCAATGCACACTGTAGCACTATATAAACCTCACATGAAAAATGTATACCAGGTATGCAGCCCTGAACAGTTTCTGTGTTGTTTATTTTTGGAGTTCTAGAAACTGCTTCTATTCATGCTACCAAATGTATCCTCTGTGTTGCCATTGGTGCCAGAGTTTTGTTGGAAAGATGATGTATGAACAAAGGCATCCTGGCTTGAGTGGGCGATATTCCTTCCAGTGCTAAAATGCCTTATTTACCCCTTACTATTTGTGATTGCTTTAGAAGTATTAGCAGGTAAGATTCAAAAAGATGAACCAATATAAAGTATTAAGATTCAAGGAAAGGAACATAAGTTAAAATATTATGCACACAATGTAGTTCATGTAACCACAAATGCAGGAAGACAACTGATGAAAACAATCAGGTTTTGGTTGTGCTGAATATTCTGGATACAAAAATCAGTGCAAAAAAGTCAAAGAAAATCATAAGAAATTTAACTTAAGAAGAAAATAACAAAAGATAAACAAAAAGATCTAGTGAAATATTTGAGATTGTAAGTGACAGGTAGCAATAGCAATAGCACTTAGACTTACAGTATATACTGCTTCATAGTGCTTTTATAGCCCTCTATAAGTGGTTTACAGCAGCGGTTCTCAACCTGTGGGTCGGGACCCCGTTGGAGGTCGAATGACGATTTGCCAGGGGTCGCCTAAGACCATCGGAAATATGGGAAGTATACTTGCGAGTCGAAGAATCGTGCTCCAATGGTTGACTCCACAAGCCAGCTGCAGGCTCTTCAAATCGCTAGCCGAATTCGGCTTCAGGCACGATGAATTAAAAAAGAGAGAAATCTTTGCTCTGATGTCTCCCTCTCAAGCCAGCTACAATCATTCCCAATCGCTAGCCTAATCTGGCTTCAGGCGCGATAAACTTAATAGGGGAGGAGCCTCCGCTTTAATGCCTTTGTCCTCAAGGCAATCGCGAGCAGTTCAGATCGCTAGCCAATACGGCTTCAGGCGCGATAAATTCAAAATGAAAATAATTTTATGGTTGGGGTCGCCACATCATGGGGAATTGTATTAAAGGGGTCGCAGCACTATAAAGGTTGAGAACCACTGGTTTACAGAGTCAGCATGTTGCTCCCAACAGTCTGGGTCCTCATTTTACCCACCTCAGAAGGATGGGAGTCAATCTTGAGCCGGTGAGATTTGAACTGCCGAACTGCAGCTAGCAGTCAGCTGAAGTAGCTTGCAGTACTGCACTCTAACCACTGTGTCCCCTCAGCTCTTAAATAAAAATATAGTTCAAAATAAATAAATTTTGGAGAGAAATGAAAAAATCTTGATAGGTGGAAAATATGGAATTTTTATGATTAGGAACAATTACTACTATCAGAAAAAACACACTACTTTAAAATGCACTTTAAAATTGTGAGAAGAATAAAAAGTGATCTTGGGAGAGAAATTTTAAGAAGGATGACATAATTTGACACATCTTTGTGGAATCAAGACCACCTACTAGGATGTGTATATGAACTATTATTAAAATATTACATAGAAATAAAAGTTGCATGATAAATCCAAAAATTTAAGAAAGCATAATATAACAATCACAGGAACAGTGGAAGAGCAATAAAATTCACCCAAAGCTATAATTTAAGAGAAAATTGATATAAAATAAAAAATAAAATTGTCACTGTAGTAACAATTCTATACCATTCTAATGCTTGCAAATATATTTACTGAAAATCTCAAGTCAGGGTACAATGGGAGGGAAGAATATAATTTGTAGTTTCCTAACAGCCTTTTTATTAATTTTTACTTTTCCCCTCTTCTTCCTTCATACATAAGGAGCCATTTTTCTCTCCCTTTTCTACATGATCATTTGCATTTTCTTTCCAAATAATAATAAAAATAGAAATGAAGGCAAAAAGGCAAAAAGAACACCTTATAAAACCCAAATTAACTGTACTCCTTCAGGGAAAATGTCTTGCATAGCTATCACTTAATTAACTGGCAGGCTAGAGAAATATATTTCTCAGTCCTTTGCATACATTATATCTGTTGGTGAAAGAAAAGACTATTTCCATGAATTCAATGCTAAGACTGTGAAACACTTTGCCTTATTGCTACTATTAAAGAACCCTAATGCAAGCCCAAGCACAATTATTGTGTAGCAGTCTCCTTTTATATTATACAAGAAGGCCCATGGAAGGAAAGCTTATATTTGAGTGTAATTTGTTACATGAGTCAGCCATGGATACAGCTGGAACAGAAATATATTTCTGACAACATTTAATAGTGTACAAAGGTTCTTGAAGAACTGAAAGAGAATCCATACCATCAAGCTTCCATAAACTCTCAGGGCTGCAATGTTGGCTGAAGCTAAGAGATGATTTAGTTGTTAGTCACAAAGTTGTATCTGACCCATAATAACCCCATGGACAACATTCCTCCAGGCCTTCCTGTCCTCTACCATCCCCTGGAGTCCATTTAAGCTCATGCCTACTGCTTCAGTGACTCCATCCAGCCACCTCATTCTCTGTCGTCCCCTTCTTCTTTGGCCTTAATCTTTTCCAGCATTATGCTCTTCTCCAGTGAGTCCTTCCTTCTCATTAGGTGGCCAAAGTATTTCAGTTTCATCTTCAGGATCTGGCCTTCTAAAGAGCAGTCAGGGTTGATCTCCTCTAGGAGTGGTTTAATCACCTTGCAATCCAAGACACCTTGCAGGAGTCTTCTCCAGCACCATAGTTCAAATGTCTCAATTCTTTGGCGCTCAGCCTTCCTTATGATCCAAATTCCACAGCCATACATTGCAACTGCGAGATGATAGGCTAAATAAAATGCACATATGAATGCAAATTTGATTCTAAAGGAGAGGCTGGATTTCTGCTCATCTCAAATATTCAAAGCTTTGACCTCTGATTGCAACCAGTTGTCAATATCTGATTCCAGCTGATTTGCTTTTTTAAAAAAAGTTCACAAACTGGTTCATCGAGGGACTTGGCTATAGAAAGTCTTTCACAAGCTATAATGGTTCTTCATTATTATATAAACATTCCCTATATCAGTAGGAAAGTGTATTTGTGTCTGCAGCTAAATTTGTAAATAATTGAATAGATATTTAGATATTTCAAGCAGATTACTTGAAATCCAGACAAGATGGAGATGGTTCTGCTTAGAAAAAGGGAAAACAGCAAATAGCCAGTCTAACTGTGTTGAGTAGTGTTACATTCATCCCAAACATTCAGATTGGAAGTGTGGCTGTAAAATTTGTTTCAGCCCTGAATCTGGATATTCTTGGGTATTTCATATTTTATTCAGGATGACCTTTGGTAGATAATCTCCTTTGGCTGATGAGATGAATGGAGGCTGCTTGTTTTATTACTGCGTTTTAATGAAGATTAAATAGGCTTTAAATTTCATTTATTTGTTTGCTTAGTCTTATATATGCCTCTTCAATTGCCATTATCTATTAACAGTTTACATGGCATAAACAGTCCCCAAGTTACAAAGCTCTACAAAGCAAAATTAACAGGTAAGACAGATCAAAATACAAGATTCAATAGGCACCAAATCTCCAGGAGAAGTAAAAGCCATCCTCTTTAAGGGTCTAAATGTCCTTCCAAAAAGCTAGAAGGTTTAGAGCTGCTATAATCATTGAGGTACACTGTTGCAAACAGAAGGGCACAGCAATGGAAAATTAGGTTCCTGTCTGACACTGAAAAGATGGGAGGAAGGAAGGCTTTGGATTCAGTTGCGTATCCTGATGCATATCCCTGGATGCATGAGATTGGCACCAAAGGTTTTAAATACAACAATATCATAACATTTCTTTTCTTTTCTGTGGTATCTGTGGTGGCGCAATGATAAGAATGCAGTATGGCAGGCTAACTCTACCCATTGCCAGGAGTTTGATCCTGACCGGCTCAAGGTTGACTCAGCCTTCCATCCTTCTGAGGTCGGTAAAATAAGGACCCAGATTGTTGGAGGCATTACTCTATACAGAGCTTAGAGACGGCTGTAAAGCACTGTGAAGTGGTATGTAAGTCTAAGTGCTATTGCTATCTGATGCCAAGGGATGTAAATTTTTTTTAAAAAAACTTCATCCCCATAAAACAATATATAGACATTTTTAATTATATGGGTCATCAGTATGTGGGCTGCCTACTCCTGATTCAAACTTAGGTCCAGTTCACCATAGCACTATTCTGCATGAATGTGGGGCCCAGAATGTATCTCTTGCAATCATGGAATGGAGAGCTGACTTACTCTAGATCAGGGGTGTCAAACTCCGTGATCACGGTGGCATCACATGTCATATTGGGACTTTCCCCTCCTTTGCTAAATCAGGCGTGGCCGTGGCCAGCGTGTGACGCATCTGGCCCATGGGCCAGGAGTTGGACAGCCCGGCTCTAGATGCTGCCTTTAATTGCCATCAACAGGATCAGTCAAATGTCCTATTGCCGTATAATTTCAAAGTCTTGCCTGAAGCCCTCTGCCTATTTCTCCAAAGTATCATTCATCATTCCTTATTTTTGTCCATAGTACAGAAGCAACTGAAAAAGATGATATCTCAGCAAGTTGCATTTATTCTGCAGACTTAATTTCCATGTTACATTTGCATATATTCAGGTTTTTCTCTTCAGCATATATCATATATCCTGCAGCCTCAGCCCTGGGATCTATGAAATCAGGCTGTTCTCTGTCTGTTCCTGCAGATCGGTTCTGACATTGTCCTGAAATCATAGCATCAGACTCAGCATTCTTGTTCCTCAAGGTCTTACAGGCTTGGCCGAGCTGACAGCAGTTACCAATCTTGAGTAGCTAGGAAGAATGTATTGTTTTACCCTCAAAGCAAAATAAATCATTTAAAAACTAAGCTGACTCTGTGGTGTGCATCTTCTTAAGAGGGTGAAAATTATTGCCATATTTTCTAGCTAATGGCCTTTTAAAAAATACTATTAGCAGATTAAACAAAACACACACAGATATTTGAGAGGAGCCCTGGTCTTCACATAATGACATTTCAAATCTCTCACACTAGAGAGACCTAGAGATAATGACAGGGTAAGTAACAAAGCAATAAGGAAGTCAGCATGGCGTTTGCTCCTTTTCCAGCATCATGGTGCCCAATTACAGGAAGCAATGCTGGTGGACTCTCATTTGTTCCCAGAGAATGGTGAGGAGTCTGTAATTACAGTGGCACTAAGTGGTGAGGTGCAGAGCAACAGATTGGTAGTTACAATGTAATTAAACAACAATGACATACAAGGAGAACTTTTGCCTCCTAGTTAAACGCAATAGTCATCCAAGCTGAGTCTAATTATGCAGAGCAAGCTTTTGCACTCTAGTGGAAAGAAAAGAGTATTTGCCTTGGTTCACAGCGGAATTGTGTTCCTAGTTTTTAAAAAATCCTACTATTGAATAATCCATAGCTAACCACTAGTAATTTGCTGTTAAACTACTGCTTATTCCTTCTGGTTATAGAAGGGAATCTGCAAATGGGTTATCTATATTTTGTTTCTTGAGCTTCTCTTTGGCAAATAATGGAAAAGCACGCCTTAAAAATAGTTTTATTGTCTGGTAAGAATAATCTTGAGGAACAAGAGGAAGAGCTATAACCAAGATAAATGGTCAGATTAGAAAAAACATCTGAGTTTGGGACTGTAAACTGAATAAGAGAGGGTGTTTCCATTGTGGTTCTCCATGGATATACTACAAGGATCTAAAAGGAAGCAAGGAGATTCCCAAAATAAGTTACCCTTATAATAGGAGAGTCACCTTAAGATTTGCTGAAAATCTAATCTAGTAATGGAGGCAATAATGGGGCGAGGAGTTGTCTCTTCTTTCTTGAGCAGGGTGATCGTTTTCGTATTGGTATGTTCTGCCACTAATCCTAAAGGCACTATGTAATCATCATGACTAAGTACCAATAATCCTCCTTGTTCATAATTCCATTAAAAGTATGTAAAGCCCCACTCTTCAAAATCATGAAAGACACCTTTTATAAACAGAAACTTGAAAAGAAAAATAACATTTTCCTAAAAGGTGTTCAAATTCTGAAGAGAAACCTATATCAAAGGACAGACGTTTAGAAATGAAAAGTAACACAATTGTCACCTGCCAGTTCCTATTTTTTAATAGGATTTAATTTTGTTCTATATTTTTACTTGTTAACCAGCTACAGTTGCGTGGTATATAATTTATATAATTATAATTTACCTGGATCTGCTTATGTACTGTAATAATACCTTTAATACCATCAATCAACAACATTTGCCTATTCCAGATGATTGGGAAAGACTCAATAGGTGGATAAAATACCAAGTCCAGTTTGAACATCTGACTGACTATGTGACCAACCACAATCATAAGCCATAATGATACCAAAGAGACCAAGATAGACTACAAGAAAGAGCAAGTGAAAAATAGAAAAGAGACATGGCAAGGCAAAGTATTAAATGGCCAATACATACAAAACTAGCAGGCCAATCAGATAACAATAAAACCTTTCCATGATCAAGAGCAGGAAAGTTGAAGAAAGAGATAGAGGGGCTAATTCTGACTGCACAATGACCAAGTCTTAAGAACAAATATGTATAAGGCCAGAATTGAGAAAACACCAACAGATAGCAAATGCTGTCTTTGCAAAGAAGCTGAAGAAAAGTGGATCACTTAGTTAGCTACTGCAAGAAGTTCACAGAGACTGACTACAAATGACAGCATGACTAAGTAGCAACAATGGTGCATTGGAACATCTGCAAGAATGCCATTTGCATACATTTTGGGCTCACTTGTGGTCGTAAGTTGAGGACTACCTGGACTAATAGGTGCTTGGGTGCAGTTCCAAAACATCTGGAACACCACTTGAATACCATTGACATTAAAAAAACACCATCAGTTTCCAACAAAACAATTGATAAATATGGAAAGGTATCAGGATTTAAAATAAATCAATATAAAACAAAAATGATAATCAAAAATATGTCTAAACAACAGAAACAAAAACTAGAGGAAATAACAGGATCTGAGGTGGTAAAAAAGGTTAAATACTTAGGGGTTTATATTAGCTCATCGAACAAGAAACTTTATAAGAATAATTATGACTTGCTATGGCAAAAAGTTCAGAATGATATGAGTGTCTGGAAAAAATTGCAGCTATCGCTATTGGAGAGAATTGCGGCTATCAAAATGAATGTGTTACCTAGATTTTTGTTTCTGTTCCAGATGATACCAATAATTAAGAAATATAAAAATTTGGAGGATTGGCAGATTGGGATTAATAAATTTATATGGCAAGGTAAAAAGGCGAGGGTTAAAATGAAAATAATTCAGGACTCACGGGAAAGAGATGGCCTAAAAATGCCTAATTTTAAACTATATTATGAAGCAGTAGCCCTTTCAGTAATAAGTGACTGGTTTAATTTAACGGAGGAAAGAATTTTGAATATAGAAGGTTATGACTTGTTATATGGATGGCATGCGTATTTATTTTATGAAAAAAAAGTGGATAGGGCTTTTAAGAATCATGTGTTGAGAAGTGCTCTTTTGCGGGTCTGGAAAAAATATTCTTATAAACTAGACTATAAGATTCCTATATGGGCGAGCCCCAGACATGCAATAGAGAATATAAATATAGAACAGAAACAGGAAATGATTACTTATAAAGAACTTTTGTATGCTGAAGGAGGTAGATTGCAATTAAAATCATTACAGGTATTAAATGAAGAAGGGAGGAATTATACTTGGTTTCAATATGGGCAAATAAGTGCTAGATGGAAAGAAGATCAAAAAATTGGTATAATGCAAAGGGAGGAAAATTTAATAAAGCAAATTAGAAATCAGACCCAGGAGCATATAAAGAGATTGTATAATGTGTTGCTTGAAATAGATTCGGAAAAGGATTTGGTAAAGGACTGTATGATAAAATGGGCACAGAATATTCAGGAACCAATAATGTTGGAAACATGGGAGAAAATCTGGGTTAGAAATGTTAAGTTTACACAAGCACAGAATCTAAGGAAAATTTTTTATAAGATGTTTTATAGATGGCACTTAGATCCCAAAAAATTATCATGTATGTATCCTGATATCCAAGCGAAATGTTGGAGGTGTGACTGTGATGACGCTACATATTTTCATATTTGGTGGACTTGCAAGAAAATTAAGGCCTTTTGGATAAGAATTTGGTGGATTATTCAAAATGTCCTGAAGAAGAAGATAAAGTTCCTGCCGCAATTTTTCCTTTTGGGAATTATAACGGATTGTACAGGGATTGAGACTAAATTGATTCTGAATTTAATAACAGCAGCAAGGCTGTTGATTGGACAATATTGGAAGAAAAAAGAGTTACCTACAATAGAAGAATGGATATTGAAAGTTACTAACTTGGCTGAGATGGCTAAAATCTCAGCTTTTTTGAAAGACAACACGCAGGAAAGATATTTAATTGAATGGAAAAAATGGATTGATTATTTACAAAACAGATATCAGATTAAGAAATATCAAATTGCCTTTGAATAATTAGGAAGTATTATTTTATGTAATGGGGGGGTTGGGAAATGAAAAGATTTGGATGAGGTTAATTGGATTAGAAGGAAAATTTTTACTCTATGTTTGGTTTATGTATAACAATACCTTGTGATTGAGCCGGGGGGAGGGGGGGGTGAAGGGAGGGGGGAAGGGGGTAAATGTTTTTGCTTGTTAAAACTTTTTCAATAAAAAACAACAACACCATCAGTTAATTGCAAGATGTAATTGTCACAATTACATCTTATGACAATACCTTTAATATTATTAAACAATATCTACCTTTCCCAGATCCTTGGAAAGGACTCAATAGGTGGACAAAGATGTCAAATCCAGTCTAAACATCTGGCTGATTGGGTAACCAACCATAATGTAAGAGGAAAATATACCATATAGAAATATATGATATAGTTTTGAAGTGTGAATAAACTCCAAAACTATACAATATGACAAACACAAGCAAATACTGGAACAGGTAAATTTGGAAAATTATTAGAAGAGAAACACTGGAAATAAAATTGTCAATGCTAACATTCTCCTCCTTGTGCCTTGTGCGTATATACAATTCCTTCATGTCCTAGAATTTACAGCGAGACAAATTTTAAAGAGATTAGGTTCCAGGTTGAGATAGGTGTTAAGCAGGGGTGAAATGCTCCCAGTTCGGACTGGCTTGCCCGATCCGTTAGCGATGGCAGCCACTGGTTCGGAGGACTGGTAGCAAAAATCCCTGGCCCCGCCCCCCGCCCCCTACCTCTGCTGAGCCGGACCATCAGCAGAGGTTTGGGGTTTTTTTACTTTTAAAAGCAGTTTTTCTTCAGCCGAAAACATGCCTTTAAAAGTAAAAAAAAAAAAGCCTTGGAAGATCCTGCGGCTCAGCTGAGATCAGCAGAGCCTTTAACTCTTTTTTAAAAAACTTTTTTAAAAAAAGTTTCAAAAGGCTCCTCTGGCGATCTCACCTGAGTTCCTCATCACCAGAACCTTTAAAAACATGTTTTCTACAAGCTCTTCAGCCGAAGAACTTGTTAAAACAATTATTTTAAGAGGTTCTGGGCTGCTATGAGGGAACTTCAGCTGAGATCGTCAGAGGAGCTTTTAAAATCGTTTTTTCCTCTGGCGATCCCAGATGACTTGCCTGATCCTCACAGGCTTTTAAAATCATTTTTTAACAGCCCCCACTTACAAGAGCCCCCACCCATGGCCAATGCCCCCTCCTCACTTACCTATCATTACTGCTCCTTTCGGGCTGGCAACGCCATGCTTTACTTCAGCTACTGATTACAGCCTGCTTTGACTGCCTGCTTTGCTGAATGAGGAACTTTGGGAGTTGAAGTCCACAAACCTTAAAGTTACTAATAATAAAATAAAATATTTGTGCAGCTTTCTGAGATTTGGTGTGTTTCTGTAGTGTTTCACTCTAACTACACAAACACAGAGAATCTCACAAACCTGTATGTGGCATTTGTGTGTGTGTGTGAATGTGAGTCAGTTGTGTTGTGTGTGCGTAAAGTGTGAAAGTGTGAGGTTCCTGCTTGTTGGGGGCCATTTTGGGTGAAGTGCAGCTGCTTTTACATTGTGTGTGAGTCAGTTGTGTTGTATTGTGTGGTGTGTAAAATTGGTTTTTGGTACCTCTTATTGTTTTGTATACTTTGTTTATTATTTTTTGTTATTGGCCATGCCCACCCAGTCATCTGACCACCAAGCCACACCCACTAATTAAGCCACACTCACAGAACCGGTAGGGAAATTTTTTTAGATTTCACCCCGGTATTAATACTGTATGGAAGTTCTTGAAGATGAGATACGTTTGTATATATATTTTTTGATTTCTAATTGGAAATCAATCTAATCAAGCAGCATTTCTTTAGCAAATGCCATCTCCTCAAAGTTGAAGATTTCTTAGAACCATCAGCAGGACTGGAGGCTAACTATCTCCAAATTTAGATCTGAGTCATAGCTCACAGTAGCTCACAATAGACAAGGCTTCTAAACAATATGTTAACATCCACATACAGTCTGTTTTACTTCTGTGGTCTTTTACAGGACCATGAAGTGCAAGCAGTTTCATGCATGGTAATACATCCTGATGACACTGGATCCTCCATACATGAAAATTTGCAACGTTTAGTAGAGATTTGAAGCAGATTGAAGGAGACAGGTGTGTCACATAAGTAACACAAGCACCTGGTAAATTTTATTTTTCTGTATACAAGGTGATTTATTTCAAATTCAAAGTACAGTAGCTATTCAAGTTTTATACTTTATCATTAATCAGATAAAAGAAACTTGTCTGAAAGGTCTTCTGGGCTGAAAATATTCCTAATTTTATTAAATTACTATTCTGTGTTCATTATTAACTCTTCTTGAGTCTCATTACATGTTTGGTAAGAAAATATCAAATGGAAAAGGGAAATTATAAAAGAATGACCAAGAGATGCTTGAGATTCTAGTTTATAGTTGCAGATATTGAACTTGTGATGTGTGTCTATCTGATCAACACTGGACTTGGATATACAGGAGTATCTCTTCTAGACCAGAAACAATCTTGACATATCCTACTATTGGAGAAGCCAATACAATCTAGATTATGAGTCTTACTATCTGCTACACTTTATTTTTAAATATGGATTTAAGATATTTGCTGTCTTTATATGAGAGATATTTTACACTATATGGAAAGTTTGAATATTTGAATTTGTTATTAGGAACTGAGTTTTTTTCTCCTTCACACATTTTTGGGGGACTTTTTTTTTCTTTTCTACTTATTTTTTTTTACAACTTTTTTTGCATTTAGCTGATAGTTTTCTGCTCTATGCTTCTATATTAAAGCAACACTGTAAAAAAATTAAAATGTAGATTGCTTCCCTTTCCCCTCTCCTTCACAATATATCAGTAGAAATTTCATTGCTCATCGTTAACCAGTTAATTTTTTAAGAGTACATTTTAAAAAAAAACCCAGGCACAATATATCCACTTTTTTAAAAAAAATTCTCCTCTCTAGTGGGAAGTATTTATTCACCCTACCTTCTGGTTTTCAACTGACGACTAGATTAGAAGAGCTCCCCTTTTCCTTCACAACTGATACATTTTCTGTATGCCTTTGGAGAAGAATTTAATCAAACCCTTTCTGAAAATCCATTGTCTACTGGTACCATTATCCGTATGGCTGATTACACCTAAAGAATGAACAGTACCATTGGACACCTGCCTATTCTGAAGCAACTTCCATTGAGGCTTATTCATAAGTAAGTGGATATAGAATTGCTCCATAAAAGGTTTATGAGGCAGGATCTATCTTTAGAATAGCTGTGCTGAAACAATTTCCACCTTAGTAATGCTGTAGTTATCGGTAACAATTTTATGCAACATTTAGCTTAATTTCAAAAGTCTTTGGAAGACATAAGTTGAAATTTCTGGTAAGATATTCCTTTCTTTTCCTGTAGTTTACAATGGACACAGAGTACATTTGTCTTTGTCCTACCAATCTCTCTGCTCTTCAGCATAGAGACTAATCTCAGGGGCAGGTTTTATTAGAAAAGCTGCCATTTTTCCCTGTGCTCCAGAACCTTCATATGCCCATCAGATTCACCATTACCATTCCAAGGCAGGGAGAAACAATAATATTCTCCACTGAAATAGCAGTTGGGATGATATATTAGCAGCATAGTTGTTACTGCACTTGAGAATAAGAATTGCAATTTGGAAAGATGTCTGATGCACCACCAAGCTCTTTCTTCTAATAGGAAAAAAGGACAGGCATATTGGTGAGAGAAAGACAGATATTGATTCATAATACATGATATTCATATTTAAAATGATTATTTCTCTAGCTCTTGAGGTCAGGGGCTAATATAATATTTTCTGAAACCAAATGGTATTCCTAAGAAAAGACACTGAAGTCCCACTAAGTTCAGATTTTTTCCAAAACCCAGGGTAATATTAAAGCCTAAGATCAAAATGCGATTTTGACAGAACTGTCATCCTTTGAAATTACAGTATATGTAATACGGTTGTACTGTAGCAATGAAAAAATATGTATTTGCTAACCATAGTTAAGTCTGTTGTGAATGTATTTCTAAAGAATATACAATTTTAAATTCCTTTGTTTTATTGCAAGAGTGTTTGCCCTCTGTTTTAGTATTGATTTATTTCATTCAAACAAATGTTTTGCCTGGATCTGTTAATTTGACTGATTTTTTTAATGTTTGCTACTACAGCTCATAGCTACAACCTCTTTACTGTACATTTGTATCTGTGAGTATACTTTATTAAAGTCAGTGGCTTATTTATAAGAGAGAAATAGAGCATTATACTTTCATTATCTGATTAGGATTTTAGAATTTTGCAGATGATAACAGATTCTGAATTAGTATTATTATTTGATGTTGTGGTTATTTTGTATCTGTTAACAGCTTTTGTCCTATGGTTTTGAAGTCACCTGCTTTATCTAATGTTTGACCTTCTATTATTTTGGATTTTGCCTATACATCTCAGGACTCAAAGTGACCAAATTCTGTTTTTGTCTGTAGATTGCTGCTTGGAGAAACTGGCTTGTGTATAATGTTAACAACCAGTGGGAATAGATTGTATCTGCAACACCTTCTCCCTAGAGTAAGTATAGGCTTTGACACTGTTGATGATTGTATAGAATTGAGAAAAAAAATGAACCCAGTGATTAAGAAAAGAACAGGTAGGGAGTAATCAGGTGATCTCCTAGTGAATATTATGGAACGTTTATGCAAATAGTAAAATCAGATTGTTCAGTTTTTTACTATAGCAGCATCTATTTGGGTATACTTTAATTCACCATAAACAGTCTTTTTGACCAGAGAAAATAATTTTGAATGTTTAGGCACAAGAACAAATTTATTTACAAAGCAATAACTACATGGATCCCCCAATAAATTAAGATGAGAATATTCTAAGGAGGAGAGAGAAACCCGTCTGCTTCCTTCTAATTATTCCCTGGATAGAACTTAAAAAAAGCAAAAGAAAATAAACTTTCAGCTCCTCTTAGGGCATTTTTTCTTGCCAGTTAACGTAATGACTCCCACACTAGCATACAGAAATATATATATATATATGTGTGTGTGTGTGTGTGTGTGTGTGTGTGTGTGTGTGTATGTATATATATATATATATACATATATATATATATACATACATATATATATAATAAATGCTTACCTGCATTTATTGAATAAATCATACCAGGAATGGGAACTGAGAGGATATATGATTTAGAGCTGGTGTCTCCAACCTTGGCAACTTTAAGCCTGGAGGACTTCAACTTCCAGAATTCTGGGAGTTAAAGTCCTCCAGGCTTAAAGTTGCCAAGGTTGGAGACTCCCTGATTTAGAATGTACAAAGGAGAGAGATGCAGATTCCAACTATGGTCATGGAGACTCAGGATTTGCTTATGTTATTCTTAGTTATTAGGACAATTCTTTTTTTTTTTTTTTTGCTATTTGAATTCCTGAGTTCCAGTTCTGCCAATCTGATTCAAGTCTAAGACCATTCTATGTTGGCTAGCAGAGTGGCTAGTACACCAACAATATGTTAATCTTTTGCCAAAGCTTAGCTCCAGAAACATGCCCCCCAGACTGGCTTTTCTACCAAGGGCTTTAATAAATCATTCCCCTCAGATTAAGCCTCATATTGCAAAGACTAGTTTGATGCCTTCACATTCCTTCAGCCATGACTCTGTGATGGAAGAGAAGCAAAGTTATACTAAATAAATAAACTAAGTCCTAAATAAACAACCAGAATAGCCTTTTATAAGTTTCCTAGAGACATTTGACTGATGTATTTTAGGAAAAGAATACTAGTTTAGATGGATTCTTTGCTCTGATTTGGTAGGGCTAGTTCTTGAATAACATGCTAAAGGTCATACGAGGAAGCAGTAAGTGACAAGGCAATTTGTCTTTAAAGCACAGCAAGATCCTGTTATTTTTGCTTCAAAAGACCAGCATACAGTTACTCTTGGATGAGGTACTAGAACCTAAATCTTTAACATTTTAAATCCATCCTTAGCCTAGCAAACAACCAACTAGCTTTTAATTTGTAAACAACCTATGAGGAAAATAGGTTATACATTGATTACCGTGCCAACTGTATTAAAAGTAAGAACAACAGTCCACACCCCAATAACTACCACCCCAACAACCCACACTAGGCATGCACACCCCTAACTTCCTCAAAATCCACAGCCACAGACCTTAACTATTTAATTCACGAAGCCTCATAAACAAAATACCAGAATTCCTCTTACTACATACGACTATATTTGACATTATATTTGTATGCGAGACATGGCTGAATTCATCACTACCAGACTCCATTACCAGAGAAAGAGACTATCACGTGTATAGGTCTGACCATGAAATCCGCAAAGGGGGTGGTGTTGCTATCTTCTATAAAAAATCCCTAAATCTAAAAAATATTAAAGTTACACAGGAGTTAGCTCTTCCTGAGACCATTGTATGCAATCTTTCCCTAAACACCACAATTCACTTCATACTCTGTTACAGAGCCCCTGATTATGACCTTGTACATGCGAACAAATTAACATCACTACTAACATGGGCAGCCTCCTGCCTACATCCTCTTATCTTTCTTGGTGACCTAAATCTACCTCTTATTAATTGGATCCTAAACAAATGTATAACTGAACCCATTAATCTGGGACAAGATCAACTAGTAACTAATAACACTAGACTCAGCAACTGCCATGATCTCATCTTCTGCAACAGTTTAAATTCAATTTATGGACTACAATAAAAGAACCCTTTTCCAACAGTGACCATAGCATGATAGACTTTTATCTCAACTTACATCCTCACATAGACAATCATAATGATGGAATCCCAAAATATACCTTTAGAAAAGCTGACTATGATCTCATAACAAGAGATGACCTTTCATCTCTTGATTGGCAAACTCTATTCACTGGCTGCATCGCTGCCAAAGACCATTATAACATTTTTTTGCAAGAAGTCAAAAGAATCATCAAACTATATGTACCACTAATAACCCCCAAAACCAGGAAAAATAAATTACCCATAACAATAAGGAAGCTTCAGACCAAAAAATACTCCTCTTTGGTGCAAAAAAAACCCTGGCTATGTAGCTAACTTCAAAAGTCGCTACAAAACCGTATGCCAACAG
The DNA here is from genome assembly GCF_028640845.1 of Ahaetulla prasina. Classification (NCBI taxonomy): domain Eukaryota; kingdom Metazoa; phylum Chordata; class Lepidosauria; order Squamata; family Colubridae; genus Ahaetulla; species Ahaetulla prasina. Next base: position 121,575,942 of record NC_080541.1, read on the forward strand.
ATAAAGGCAGAATGCATCAGTTATCACAGCAAACAATGAAAACCTAATATGCACTAAATCCAGCCGGGCCTTCTACAATTTCATAAACAACAAACTTAAAGACTCAAGATCCATCCCACTACTAAAAGGACCAAACAGGAAAGACTGTAATGATGAAAACATTAAGGCCAAACTCTTCAACACATTCTTCGGTTCAGTCTTTGTAAACAACAATGGCTCGTGCCCCTCATTTTCCAATTGTACCACAACTACTGACAATGATCTACTACATGTCAATTTCACAAAAGATGCCATTGAAAAGGCACTATGCAACCTAAAACCATCTCTATTGACTGGCACTGATGGATTATGTGCCTACTTCCTAAAAAAGCTCTAAACCACCATAGCAGAGCCACTTAGCATAATCTGTGAAATATCTTTCAAAACCAGCTCTTTACCTAACATGGTTGCTATAATCTTCAAAAAGGGTGACCCCAGCCTAGTTGAAAATTACAGACCAATCTCATTATGTTGTGTCACCTGCAAAGTCACGGAATCAATCCTAAACCAATCCATTACCCTTTATTTAGAGACTAACAACCTACTCTCTAAAAAGCAATTTGGCTTTAGAAAAAAATTGTCCTGAAAAAATTTAGAAAAAATTGTCCTGAAATCTGCAATTATTACACTGCAAAAACATATGGACTTCAAAACTCAACCAGGGTAAATCAATAGATGCAATTTATATAGAGTTCTGTAAAGCCTTCAGTTCAGTGGTACACAACAAGCTACTTCTAAAACTAAAATCTTATGAAATTTCTGGATTCCTGCATAAGTGGATAGCTGCGTTCCTATCATACAGGCAGCAAGAAGTCAAAATAGGGAATGTCTCATCTAACCCTGCATCTGTTAACAGCGGTGTCCTCCAAGGCAGCATTTTAGGACCCACATTCTTTATACTTTATATAAATTACCTTTGCGATCATATTATAAGCAACTGCGTTCTCTTTGCAGATGATGTAAAACTATTCAACACCACTGACAATGCTGCTACTATACAAAAAGACCTCGACTATGTGTCAGAATGGTCAAACAATTGGCAACTCCAAATCTCAACCAACAAATGGTCTGTCTTACACATTGGCAAAAAATCAGAACACAAAATACAAGCTGGACGGATACGACCTAACTGCTATAGCTCACTGTAACAGCATTGCTAAAAAAGCATTAAGATTTGTTAACCTAATTTTGTGTAGTTTCTTCTCCAGTAATATTGAACTGCAAACTAGAGCATACAAAATTTGCCAGACCAATTCTTGAATACAGCTCATCTGTCTGGAACCCGCACTGCATATTGGACATTAATACAATCGAACGAGTCCAGAGATATTTCACAAGAAGAGTCCTCCAGTCTTCTGCTCGTAACAAAATATCTTAGATACCCAGACTCGAAATTTTGGGCTTAGACAACTTAGAACTTCGCCGTCTTTGGTCTGACCTAAGCATAGTACATAAAATCATCTGTTACAATGTCTTACCAGCCAATGAATACTTCAGCTTCAACCAGAACAATACAAGAGCACACAATAGATACAAACTCATAGTAAACCGATCCAAACTAGACTGCAGAAATACAACTTCAGTAACAGAATTGTCAGTGTTTGGAATGCACTACCTGACTCTGTGGTTTCTTCCCCAAATCCCCAAAACTTTAACCTTAGACTGTCTACCTTAGACTTCACTCCATTCCTAAGAGGTCTGTAAAGGGCGTGCATAAGAGCACCAGTGTGCTGCTGTCCCTGTCCTAATGTTTCCTTTTATTTGTATCCTTTTCATGTATTTATAATTATGTTTACACTTGTATCTATCATAAAATACATGCCTGACTAAATAAATAAATAGGAAACAACCCAAACTCTTTTCAGACACATTTCATGCTGTCCTCTTGTTGCCCTCTAACCTTTCATATATTTTTCAAAATTCTGTGTTCTCGGGTCTATTAAGATATCATCCTGAGTTTTGTGTTTTAGCTGAGCCTAAGGAACCCAAAATAGCAATAAATAAAGGAGAAAACGTAAACAACCTCATTTCTGTGCTGTGGCTTCCCTTCAACAGGTTCAACCTGGTGGCAGACATTCACTTAATAAGAGGAGAGAGATGAGGCTTTGCTGTGCCTGGCTCAGCTTTAGCTTTAATTGGTGCTTGGCTGATCCATTTGTCTTGCTAGAGCTATAGCAGCAAGACACATTGCTTTTCAGCGGTAGCCAGCAAAGGAGCCATAGGTAGCTGAACAAGAGATGGTCAGATGCTTGATGCAAATAGCACGTCACTGTTTATCTGGGTGACTACCAGCAGCAATGGCAAAACTCCATTTTCATTGATGTATTTATATCCTACCTTTATTATTTTTGGAAATAATTCAAGGGGGCAAACATATCATTTTTTTTTTTAGTTTTTCTCTTTTCTGTTGTTTTAAAGGCAGTTTCAATGTGGCAAGAGTCCTTTTTGCCTATTTGTCCCTGTTCTGAGGCCACCATTTTCAATCATCTTCATTTGTTAGAAATGGTGCTGAGAGTTGTTGGGGAAAGCTTGCCTTTTATGCTCCTTTGCCCTATTTCTGGTGCACATTTGGTCCAGTTCCAATGGCAGTTTGACTTGATCCAATCCAAGTACTACTGCCGGGAAATGTTCATTCATCATTAGAAAGTTGGGAGTGAAGTAATTGCTCAGGACTGGAGAAGAGGTCTCCTCCCAAATAGTACTTCCTTTATAAATTGTGCTTTTAATAACCGTGGAACACTTTCGTTGCATTTTAAAATGATTATATTCAATAGCAGTAAAAATCAATAAGGAACATGTAGTAAAACAAAATGTAAAAAAAAAAAATCCACAATGCAAAATAATAACATAGAGGCTCATAAATGCTGGAAGAAAAAAAAACCCAGGTCACCCACTCCCACAAAAAATCCCAGATCTTTGGTAACTTATTATCATATATGGTGGACTTGTAAAAAAGTTAAAGCATTTTGGATTAAAGTATGGTGGATCATGCAGAATATTTTGAAAAAGAAGATTAAGTTTACCCCGCAGTTCTTTTTACTAGGAATAATTATGGATTGTACAGCTATAGAGACTAAATTGATTTTGAACTTAATAACAGCCGCAAGACTTTTGATTGCTCAATATTGGAAGAAAGAAGAATTACCTACAATTGAAGAATGGACACTTAAAGTATCAAATCTGGCAGAAATGGCAAAAATCTCTGCTTACTTGAAAGACTATACACAAGAAAAATATATTTTAGAATGGAAAATGTGGATTGATTATATTCAAAATAAGTATCAGATAAAAAAATATCGAATAGCATATGAGTAAATTTAGGAAATAATTTGTATTAGATATATTTCTGAAGGAGAGGGGAATTGAGAGTGTGACTAAGTGTGGAGAGACTAGAGATTATAATTTAGGAATTATTTTAGATTATGATTGTTAGTTTTGATACCCTGCATTTTGTTCTGGGAAGTCGGGATGGGGGGTGGGGGGTAAGGGGGAGGGGAATTGGGGGGTTGAGGCTAGTGATGGAGTGATGTTAATGTACAGGGATTATTGAAGATGTATAAATATAATTAATGTAGGGTTGGGTCTGCCCAGTTGCCATTTCAGAACGGTGGGGAGGGGAAAAAGAGAGAGTAGGAGGTAGGAAAGAGGAGAAGAGGAAGGAAGAGGGGTAGAAGAGGGAGAAGGAGTGGAGGGTGGAGGAAGGAGAGGAGGTAGATAAGAGAAGGAGAGGAAGGTTTGGAAAGTAAAAGAAGGTAGAAGAGGGAAGAGTGTTAAAAAGGGGGGTGGTGACTGGGCAGGCCCGACTAATTGTATATAACTGTACATTGGATGAATTATTTGATATGATTGTAAAAATAAAACTTTTTTATAAAAAAAAAAAAATCCCAGATCTTTAAAGGAAGGTAGGCTAGCTGACTCTTGGTGTTGAGGATGCTCCTACAGGAGAATTCATCTCTTCAACTACTGCATAAGACAACCTAAATATGGTTGACTTCTGTAAACATCAAACTGACTGATATTCAGGAGACAAAACTGAAAGTATTAAAAATAACTAAAGAGGGAGAGAGTGGCTTCAAAAGCTAAATATGCTCAAGGATAAAAATTAGAAATCTGAAACCTCAGAATTTAATCCAGCTTTGCAAGGCTCAAGAGTAAGACCAAATCAGCTTTACTTTCTGCAGCAGCCTATGCTTGTGGTCATATCTTTGTAACATTCAGAGCAATGACCAATTCTGACACAGTTGACAACTTCCTCTGGGATTACAGTTCTCTTCCAATTCTGCATCAGTAGTGATTGGCTCATTCAGCTGCCCCTGATGCAAAGATGGGGCAAAATGACCAGGTTTTAGCCTTCCATTCCTCCCTAAGGCTGAGTGAAGGGTGCTTACTCAGAAAGGGAAAACACAATTCACACAAAGATAGCCAGACTTCTATATAAAGAATACTTTGAGCTACTAGTAGCCTTTAATTACATCTTCTAATACATTGATATTTGATTCTAACTGTACATGGCATTTTATCTCTATGATGAAATGAATACGACTGTTCCTTTTGTTCTCTTAGAATTCTGATCAAGCACAGAAATGCTGCAAATTGTCCTCAACACAGCATGCACTGCAGGCAGTGCATTTATCTTATTCTAATATGTTAGTAAAAGCATTGATATGAAGCTATGTCAGAGCCAGATCTGGTATAACTCAAAAGCCTGCAATTTTTTCAACAGAATGTGGATCATGAAATATTTTATTCACTGTGTATCTCAGCCCTGCTGTGGAATTAATTACAATAAGTGAAAAATGGAATCTACTGGGTAGGTCTGCCAACATGGTACACCAATGCCCATCAGACTTACTTCTCATCATATCCGCTTTGTGTGCAGTTTTGGCAGAAAAAGAAAAGCTTTGTCATGGACCTTTTTAATACTGATGCAGCTGGTATTGAGGTGGGAGGCTGACAAGATAAGACCCTATGTAATTATATCTAATTAAATATACTCTAATCCAAATTAGTTCATTAATGAGCATCCCACAGTAGCTTTGCTGACTCAGTGAGGAAGATTATAAAAAAAAATAGATGGGACAGACTGCAGAGCAAATTCTGAATAAAGGAACAGCCAATCTGAAAATTGATGCACCAGTAAATACACCTTAGAATTGGGGTTCAGAAATCAGAATGGAAGGATAGGCACTATTAATTTGTAACTTTTATAAGACACATCTTGTCTTCTTTTAGGTATGTATGTATGTATATAAAAATAACTCTACAAACACAGAAAATGGTTTCTTTGTGATACTTATAGGGAAACTTTCTTTCTTTCTTTCTTTTTTTTTGACAAAAGTGATTTCCAAGCTGATTATTTGCATGTTTTAAAAAGCTTTGTCCCAGTGTGTTTACTGAGCTTAAGTTCCATGTAGGATTCCAAGCAGTCAGGTGTTTTTTTTTAATTGAGAGGAGGGTTTCCTGATTTTAAGTCCAAAGGATTGGAAATGAAAGCCATTATGGGAAAACTTATGTAGCCAAATATCCAGAAGCAGGAGTGAAAGATACAAGAAGCAGTTTTCCTAAACCAAAGCAATCAAGAAATAAAATTCTAAAGGCAAACAAAGGCTGATCTGATATAAGAAATGACCCTCCTGAGGGTCAAGTTTTCAATTAATAGAGGCATCTGGTAAAGAGCCAAAGGCCAGACATAGATAATACAAACCAAGATAGGAAGGCAAATGGTCAGATCCCAAAATGGAATAAGGATTTATCTAAGGAGCGCCTTTTCTGGTAGAGAAAAGCTATTCAGAGAAAAGGAATTTAGAATCTGGTGAAATGTTCAGATACGAGATAAGATTGAGGCTGCTATTTGGCTAGCACTTTTGTATGTGAATTTTGTATTAGTTTGTAAAAATATAAAACACAAAGAAAAGGAAAATAAAAGGAAAGTAAGGGAGGAAAAAAGGGAAGAGAAAAAAGTGTAGGGGAAAGGGGAAAAAGAAAGAAAAGCATTGACTTCCAACTCTTTTTATCACAGTAGAATAAAACATACAACCTCTACCTCTTGCTTTTAATAATAATATATACTAGCCATTTCTATAACAACAAACCTGGCTAATCCCAAAATCAAAGTTTCATTTTTTTTTCCACCTGAAACACAAAGTCCAGAAGCGATTTGGCTTTTGAAAGACACACAATTTAGTTTCCAACTGCTGCAGAAGGCAGTGCATGCCTGAAGATAAATTTGTTGTATTTGCCTGGGATAGCACAATGAGTGAGGGCAGAGTGGCAGGTGGAAATAGGATGGAAGGAACACTGCAGGTGGCTTCATGGTTAACTGAGTCCCTAGGGAGATAGGGCGGTATAAAAGTATGAATAATAAAAAAAAAAAATAAATAAATAATAAATAAATAAACTAACTAAAATGTCACTTAAAACCAGAGTTTCTTGGACTGATGGTGGCTTAAATAAATAAACAAACCACCTAGTGGTAATTCTTCATGTTAAGCTTCTAGGTAGGAGAAAGGAACTAGTTAAAGAAGTAAGAAGGAATACCATCAAGAGAAATAACAATAGTAACTCTGAATAAGACAGGAAAAAAAATATATTTTATGGGAGACGTTTCTACTTCATCAAAGTGCTGGCTTGACAAGAAACCAAGAGAGAATATTTAGTGCATATTCTGGCTTTGACACTGAAAATAAAATTCTTGTGGGCAGGTAATCTGGAATAAATGATGTTCCAAACATTACTTCTTCTAATGTTCATCCTAATCTGGATCTTCTTGTTTTGTAGACAGATTTCAAAACTTTAATCCTTAAGCTACTGAGTCCTGCTTAAATCAGACTGAAATTTTAAGGTGACAAATAACTTCTATTACCTTTAATAGATAGATACCTTACTAGTATCTATCTCTTCCCACTTATTATGATAACCATATTGCTTGTATCCTTCAATTTATATTGTTTTTATTTGTTTTCTAGTACGATTTGATAGTTTATTAGTAACCTTGACTATCACTAAATGTATCTTTTTATTCTCGATGAATGTATTTTATTCTCCTTATGTACACTGAGAGCATATACACCAAAGACAAGTTCCTTGTGTGTCCAGTCACACTTGGCCAATAAAGAATTCAATTCAGTTCAGTTCAGTTCAGTTCAGTTCAGTTCTGTTCTGTTCTATTCTAATGGGACAGGAAATATTTTTAAATTATATTGGCTCCAAGTTCTTCAAATTATGCAATCTTTTAAAAACAAAACTCAGAGCACTTTTTCAGCCTTATTAATTAATTGTTGGTGAGATATGATTTAGGAACCAAGTTTAGGTTAAACTTATAATAAATTTTGTTAAAGATTATATGAGTAAATGGATTCAAAAATTAAACACAATAATTGATATGCAACTACGGGAAATTTACAGAGACTGTTACATTTAGAGAAAACTGGCATGAGTTGCTTTACTGATGGTACATCACTCCACTATTAATTGGTAACATTGATAATTGATCAGTATTAGAAATGATTAGGTTGGAAATTCTTCTGTATTTGGAAGAATATTGTAGAGGCCAGCAATTATGGGAAAGGATTTATAATCATGGAGAAAACTAGGGAGTTCCAGAAAAACATCTACTTCTGCTTCATTGACTACGCTAAAGCTTTCAATTGAGTGGATCACAACAAATTGTGGCAAGTTCTTAACGAGATGGGAGTACCAGACCATTGTATTTGTCCCTTGAGAAACCTATATGCGAGTCAAGAAGCAATAGTGAGAACTGGACATGGAACCACTGATTGGTTCAAAATTGGGAAAGGAGTCTGGCAAGGCTGTATACTGTCACCCTGCCTATTTAACTTATATGCAAAGCACATCATGAGAAAGGCGGGGCTAGATGGAACAAAAGTTGGAATTAAGATTTCCAGAAGAAATATCAACAACCTCAGCTATGCAGATGATACCACTTTAATGGCAGAAAGTGAAGAGGAACTAAAGAGCCTCTTGATGCGGGTGAAGAAGGAGAGTGCAAAAGTTGGCTTGAAACTCAACATTAAGAAAACTAATGTTCCACCCCTCTCAATTTCTGGCAAATAGGATGGGAAAGAAATGGAGGTAGTGACAAATTTTATTTTCCTGGGCTCCAAGATCACTGCAGATGCGGACTGCAGCCAAGAAATTAAAAGACGCTTGCTCCTGGGGAGGAAAGCTATGGCAAATCTAGACAGCATTCTAAAAAGCAGAGACATCACCCTGCCAACAAAAGTGCGTATAGTCAAGGCTATGGTTTTCCCAGTTGCAATTTATGGCTGTGAAAGTTGGACCATAAAAAAGGCTGAGTGCCAAAGAATTGAGACCTTTGAACTATGGTGCTGGAAAAAACTCCTGCGAGTCCCTTGGACTGCAAGGTGATTAAACCAGTCAGTCCTAGTGGAGATTAACCCTGACTGTTCTTTAAAAGGCCAGGTCCTGAAGATGAAACTCAAATACTTTGGCCACCTAATGAGAAGGAAGGACTCACTGGAGAAGAGCCTAATGCTGGGAAAGATTGAGAGCAAAAGAAGAAAGGGACAACAAAGAACGAGGTGGCTGGATGGAATTACCGAAGCAGTAGGCATGAGCTTAAAAGGACTCCAGAGGATGGTAGCGGACAGGAAAGCTGGAGGAACATTGTCCATGGGGTTGTGATGGGTCGGACGTGACTTTGCAACTAAAAACAACAACAAGCCATAGCTGTGGCAATATAAAACCTGTTTGCCTTAGTAATTAATTGCCCCCACAATGAAGCTAGAAATCATGAATTTGGACAGCCTTTTTCCTGTGCTTTTCAGTCTCTCAAGGTGGCTAGTCAGACACTGAGGAACCTCTCAACATAGTAGAGCAAATAGCCTATAGTTGTGCCACTTATCTCCCAAGCCAGCCAAGAGTCCACCAAGACACTTTTTTCTATCCAAGAAACTCACTGCACCAAGTCTAGAAGTCCTGACTACTTTCTCTTGCATGTTGGATCTGTTTTTTTGACATTCAGACCATTCATTCACTTGTCTATATCAGTGTAGTATCTGTATCAACTTGTAAGACAAGGCTCTGGCCCTAGCCAATCTATTTTTTCAGAACTTCCCTTGTTAGGTTTTCTACTTTGCTCATTTCATTAATTAAGTGAATAACCTTGAAGATTAGAAATCTGTCCTTTTAGGAAGAAGTTAAAGGTATTTTTTTTAAAAATAGTAAATTAGCTCAAGGTCCATGAATTAATGTGGCTATGTATGGTCATATGGCCATTTTCTTCATTCCCTCACCCTTTGGAATATTCACTCTGAGGCTGGGATAATTAGCAAGAAGAAAAATAATGTTTGTATTTGCATTCATTGGTGACGAAGGGATTACAAGAAAGTAAGCAGGAACACAGTGAGGAATATACATCAGAAACAATTCTGTATGGAATCTAATAAAGAAGGTAGTTTTCCAGGAGGGAGGGGGTTAACTACAGAGGAGTAAGAGACAACTCAGTTTGGATGTTACATGTGAGAGAAATTACTCCTTTCCTAATATTTCACAGGATATATATTGTAGATGCTTGTCGTAGGATTTTCAGTGTGACAAGGTTTTGTCTATAGACATGAAGCAATAAAGAAATCAGCTTGGAAGAATCTGAATTATTTTTCTTCCAACAAATCATTGACTACCAATAGGTATGCATTTCTTTGCCAAGAGTTTTCTAGGGCCTTGTGAATAATTTGAGATGAGAATTTGTTGTTAGTGTGTGTAGATAATAGGGGCATTCACTGTAATTATTGGATTGCATGAGACACATAAAGGATTTTTAAAACTCTTGTCAGATGGGATATAAATCAATCGGTAACCATCAGAGGGTGTGGAATTTCTGCAAAGGAAGATGGCTACCTAATGACCATAACAGAACATTTTCTACCCAACTTCAAATCAATTTAATTTAAACCCAGTCATGCTTATTATAGATGCACAAGTAGGGCATGTAATTAATATAGCATTTGGACAGGCTGCAAATGATATATAGCTATAGCTCATTCTTTTCCTAAACATCTACTAATCATTTATCTATTTTTTAAAAATGTTTTTATAAATGAGAATTTAATTATTTAATGGGTGGATTTTATTTAACATGAAGGGCCAATACCCTATGCCTCACTTTAGAGTAATTTTTTTAAAAATCTCACCATCTTTAAGATATGTGGACCATTTCCCACAATTCCCAATCCAGCATGTTGGCAGAGGAATTGTGGAAGTTGAGATTCACACATATTAAAATTACTAAGATAGAAAAACACTTCTTTAAAGCTACATGTAGACAGTTCTGTTTATATTGCAGTGAGTTTTCTTTCAAGGTTTCTTGAAAGTATTGGAGGATAGAGGCTCAGGCAATGCTTGCTTCCATAATTATTTCTGTCTTTTATTTATAAAGAAATATATGTGGCAGATTGTTTTAAGCTCCTGGTTTAAGTCCCAATTCTTAAGATAGACTCCTTTAGAAGGATGGATGTTGAGGTATCAGTCCAAGCCCTTGATGACTTCTGACTTCTGATTTGATTTTTCTATAGTTCCTGCAAGTGAGCGTTGTCAGCTTCAAGCTTTAGAGCCAAATCATAATTAATCTACCAGGAAAAAAACATTTCAGTTCCCATATGTTTATTTATAATCCTCATCCACAGCCTGATTCACATAATATCCATTATATCTCAGATGTGAAAATGATTCTACCATTTTGAAAGCATGTTTTTATGGAGAATTAAGTCCATCAGAAATAAAGAGGTAAGGGATTAATTTACCTGAGAGAAATGGGAAGAAATCTGCAGAAATTCCTCATAACTAAATCACAGTTTCATTATAATGTTCTAACTAGGCCTCTGTGTATATTTCAACATTTAAATAGAAATTAAGGACAGTAGCTCTGTTAAAACATGTTATTTCCTTTACAGTATTATCTGGATTTCATATACTGAGGAATATACTGAGAAAAAACTAGATATTGAACATAACTGTATGGGTGGTTCATTAGTACATGATTTGCTTAAGATTGCTGTCCTAATCATTAGAAGAATTAACCCAGACTTGATATCCGTTCAGAGATCAGAAATAGGAGATTTGTAAAATATTTTTAGTTCTACACTTCCCAAAATCAGGAAAAATGAAGTACAGTAATATTTCTAAAGATCTACATAGGTGGAAAGAATTTTGTCTGCCAAAAATTGGCTGAAAAAGCATTGAGGTACACCTTACTGAGGAATTTGGAGTAATAATGTCTTGAATAGAGATGAGTTTTTATCTTCTCTAGCCAATTTTGCAAGAAGGAGATCAAAATAATGTTTGGATATATTTAAAGGATGGGAGATCTAGAACTAAAGTACTGTAGAAGTACAGATATTTTAACGCAGATTAAGACAAATAATATTTTTTTCATTTATTGAAAATAAGAGAGATGATAAAGTTAAATGCATTTTAAATGCATTTTTAAAAATAAATAGTTAAACCCATTCTGTGAATGACCTTATCCCCATGGCAACCATTTTCTGAACTGTTGCACTTTCATGACACTCAGTATGAGTGATAGCCTTGACAGTTCCAGATGTAATCATAAGGCCTATCCATATGGGCAGGATTGCTATGTGCTCCTTTTATACTGGCTATCAACCTAATATTTGAATCCCTTTTTAAACCAATGTTTAAAATGTAACATTAATTGACTATTGTTATGAAAGACTTCTGGGAAAGCAATAATGAACTAAGACTGCTTCACTTTTAGTGGAGCAGATGATCATGGTGTAAAGTGGAGCCCACAGAAGGAATCAGCTCCCCAAATTCCTTTCCAGATAAAAGGGAGGACTTGGGATCGCTTACAGACATTCCCTATGATGGGATCATAAAACAGTGGTCTCTGACAGGTTTTAGAATTCTGGCAGTCACGGAAAAACAGCTTTGCCCAAGCTGCAGTTCAGAGCCTTTCAAAAAAGATGTTGAGTTCACCCACTTTCCCTCTTAGTCATTTTTAATGGATATGGCTTATAAATTGCTTTTTGGACATTAAGAACCCCCAAAAGGACAAGTTTTATTACACCAGGTGATTTTCCTCCCCATCAGCTAAAGAAGATTTATGTGAGTCAAAAACTTAAAACAAACCATTTTTTGAATTAGAAATAAGCAACGAAAGGATAGAATATTGATTTTGGAAAGTATTTAATGAACTAAGTGGCCAGATAAACTGGAAACAAGATTTTGAAAAAGTTATAGGAATGCTTCCTGTAGTTTATTTAAAAGTTCACTAAAATATATAAAGATTTGAGTTTAAGTATAAGAAATCTCTTCCTGAGAAAAATCTTTGAATGAAAGAAAAACATGATAAGAAGATACTTTAAGGCTGGGAGAATTAAAAAGGAGAAGACTCGCTAATACAGAATGGAGAAAAAAAAATTTAATTCTGGAAAAATATAAGCATATTTGGCAATAATGTACTCAGAACGTATTCTTTAGACTGTCTAGTACAATAAAAATGGGCTTAAAAGAGCAGAGAGAATATGATGTAATTGAAAATCAGGCTGTTTTGGATGTGGGTTTAAAACTGAAGGAAACAATGATACTGACAAAGATGTTGTACAGCAGGGGAATCAAACTTAAGGCCTGCGGGCCAGATCTGACCCGTGGGGTGCTTAGGCAATAGTGAAGGACTGGCCCACAATGCACATGGCCCTCTCAAGCTCCATTTTCGGCTGCAACAGCCTCCCGCAAACCTCTGCCAGCGAAAACAGAGTGTGTGCAACCCTCCTGAACTTCGTTTTCACTGGCAGAGTGCTCGGGCCACCACGGGCATCCCACAACATGAGTGACATCAAGCCTGGCACACCCACCCTCGCCACACCCACATCCCCCCCCAAGGTTAAACACAACCCTGATGCAGCCCTCAATGAAATCGAGTTTGACACCCCATTGTACAGGATCTACAAATGAAACCAATTGATGTTTTAATAGTTAAATGGGACATGCAAATAATAAATGAGAAGAGTGACTAGGATATGTGGATTTAACTCAGAAAAGTGACTTGGACAATTTTCTTGCTTTGGATTTATAAAAGAGATGTGTTATACTTATAAAGGAATTCCTAAGAAAAGGAAAAGAGAAGAAGTCAACTTCTGGGCATTACCTAAGTGGAATTATCAAGAACTTTAAAACTAAAAAGTTTATAAAGTTGGCTTATTTGATCAAGATTAAACTTTACATGATCCTCTTTTTTCTAACAGGAGGTCACATTGATTATGTATATAATATGTCTGAGCTAAAAAAATGTATCTCTACGTATTTCCATTCTATTTAATTCCCAGAAATAGATTCAGAATGTGAACTCTTCACAAATTTTTTAACTAATCTTGATGGTATCTAGTGGTACCAAATTATATCTAGGCAGTCAGTTCTGTGACCTCTGAAATAAGTTTGGCAGAGATGGAGTGAACAGTAAAACTTCTCAAGTTAATCAAAAAATACTCTGATGCATTAGTTATGTTCTTCAAAATGGCCCTACTTCCAGCAACATTGGTACCAAATAGAAGTACAGAGCTGCATCTCCTTTAGCTTGATCCCTGAGTTCACTAGGGATATTAGATTGCAACTTCAGGTCTTCCATATAGCGCAATACAAATACAGTTCATCTAAGTCTCAAAACGGAAAAACCTGAAAAGGAAAACAGTACTTTTGGATAGCATATGCTATCATATGAGATAATGGATTCTCAATATTTGAAGGCTTTCAAGCAAAAAGCTAGACAACAATCTGGTGAGAAAGCTTTTAGTAGAGTGTACAGTATATAGTCTAGTATCCACTGATGCAATAGGAGAAGAGTAGCCATTTGCCTCATGTCTTCATTTAATAGTATCCATCCCAAGTATTTCTTTTCTCTACAGTCCATCAGGATCTGGCCAAAAAACCCAGCCAGCTGTTAGACAAAGTTCGCCTATTTTGAAAAACATTCAAAATACATCTAGTCCTCCTGTACAATTAATAGTGTTAGATACATTCTCAGCACATGTTAAACAGGGATATATAATCCCTCTTGAAGAATATTGCTGTCCTACTTTTCCTCAGAATGTTCCTATTCAACCTGCATTTCGCTTTAGTGAAATTCATTGAAAAACCTGACATTAAAGGCAATCAAGTGTATGCCATACCATTTGAAAAAGACTGTGCAGAAATTTAGCAGAGAAGTAGGGAAAGCAGTTAACAAAACCAAATGAAAAAGCCCAAAGAATTTCAAGCAGACAGAATAAAATAATGGAATGGCTAATATCACCAGTTACCTTCCAGGCAGGGTGGAGAGGGCAATCCCCAAGCAGAAGAATTGGGTGATTTATTCAAGAAAGTGTTGTTTGGCAAAAGTAGAAATGTCAGCAATCAACAATGCAGTGAAGGGAGTTAGAAGGTAGGATCACTCACCATATATTAAAACCAGGCTATCTTAACAGATCTGAAAGTATCAACATACCGATTTTTTAAAATAGAGTTTGTTATTGGTTCTGTTTTGTTCTTTTCTTTATTTATTTTTCTATCTGTTTGCCTTCCAGTGTCACTCATTTTGATGGATGGCCATATAAATTGGACAAATTAATATATTTTCAGGAATGGTAGATAAGGACTGGGTAGGTGATAAGTGATAATATTCTAGAAAACATGGTGGCCATATTTACAGCATATTTAAAGAGGTTAAACTATTTAAACTATCTGGTGTGAACACTAATGAAGCAATAAATGGTTACATTTTAATTCAAAATTACCCTGGTTTTATTTGGGGTTATACTATCTTTCCTAGACCAACTATGCTATCATAACATTATATACATTGCACACTATATTCACACAAAAAAATGTGGGAATTTGTCCAATTTTGCTCCCTTTGACCCCTCACAGAAAAAGTGTTGAGATATAGACCCTGTTCATTAAATAACTCATGACTAAGTCCTGGCAGTGCAGTGCAATTTCCCAAATACTGATTGGCTGTATTTTCCAATCCATGCCTCCTACTATCTACTGAGACAATAAGGATGGATCAAATCATGTAAAAAGTCTTGCAGGAATCTCCTTGTTAGCTTCATGTGAGGAAGAGTACTTCCTAGAGACAGTGGAAAGAGATTCTGTATTCCTTTAATGACAATTTTTTTAAACAAATAAATATGATCATTTTATACCATAACCCCCAGGCTATTAGTACAGTTTTAACCAGAGGTGGTATTCAGCAGGGTCTGATTACAGAGTAGCAGAAATTTTGAGTAGTTCGGAGAATCGGTAAATACCACCTCTGACTGGCCCAGCCCCCATCTATTCTCTGCCTCCCGAGTCTCAGCTGATCGGGAGGAAATGGGATTTTGCAGTAACCTTCCCCTGGAGTAGAGTGGGAATGGAGATTTTACACTATCCTTCCCCTGCCATACCCACCAAGCCATGCCATGCCGACCAAGCCATGGCCACAGAACTGATTGTAAAAAAAACCTGAATCCCACCACTGGTTTTAACTAGATTAAGCATGATGTGAGAATAGGCACATTTCAAACAAAATATTGTTGCAGAAACTCTGCAAATTATTGAGATTTCTGGGTATACATATTCAGCTTGTGAGTGGCTCAGGTCTTTAGGGCTTTCTGGGTGCTTATAGATGTATCAGACCTTTCTTAAAACATCAGTTGAAAGCTGTCATTTTTGTTAAAAAAGAACTGTTTTATTTTTCCCCTTTCTAAATACAAGGGAACACATGGGTTATTTGTATGCTGATGGAATAGTCAATTCCATCTTTGTTTTCACCTGATCCATTTTTAGGAAACGAACCAGTTGTGAACAAGAACTTGAGCTGAATGTAGTAAACAAGCTTCTAAGGCTCCATTAAGAAAATATGGTTGCAATGCTGGAGGTGGTCTATGGAGAGAAGCTTTGCTGCATAGATTGTTTTGGGTAGACCTCTATATTTTTCTGGACTGTTTGTAGTCAGAAATGCTCAAACATTTATCCTTCTTTTGCATTTCCAAGTGGTAGCTGGGGCACTTTTTTTCCACTGGTGTACTATGTCTTAATCCCTTCTTAGAATAGCAGATACAAATAAAATAAAGAAAATAAACTGGTAATAGGTCACAACAGTCACAACTCATTTAAAAATAAGTAGATTTCCTGTTTCTGCTGCCTTGTTGGGATAATAAAAGTGTTTCTACACATGGATGAGTTAATCAAAGTTTTTACTGATCTGTATTAGGTAGCATTAAATTTCCTAGTTCAGGAAGGGGAATTATGCATATCCTTGCATGGAACTCAGAAAATACTGATGTTGGTTGTAGGTCTGGGTTATGTAGGTTATGTTGGAGATCTCCTTCTCTCCTTCAGCACCATTTCAACTTTCACAACAAAGTTGAACAAAATTATTCCTCCCAGATGGGAGAGAAGCACAAATACCTTTGTTGATCAGGAAAAGACACTTTGACCCTGAACTGTCTCTGTGAATTGTAAATTTCTTTAGCACAAATGCTACACTTGTTTGACATAATTGAACCTTGAGGCCAATTGGTCATTGGGAACCATATACTTTTAATATAACTTGTTTCTATTCAAATTTCCCATCAGATTTTCAAAGTCTCCATCTGTAATTTAACAAGCAAAAGGAATTGAACTGAGATTACTTTCCTGCCCCCCCAAAAAAGGCACTTTCAAATCACAAGTTTGCATACTCCTATCAAGCATTGAAGAAATTAATCCTGCTACGTTTTCAAGTAGGACGTCATTTCTGGAATGAGGATATGTCAGCATCTGGAATTTGTACTGATCTATCTTTCCTCTATCATTCCTATCCTTGTAAGTAATCTCAGCTCACTTCTCCTTTCTCTTTGTTGCCTATCAATGCAATTTATTTGTCCTATTTAAGCCATATATATCCTGCTTCCCTCTACCCATAGTATCAATATATTGCATAAGACATAGCTTGAGACTCACGTTATAACATCTCTTTAGGAATTTTGTACTTCAAGTAAGGGAGTACCAGGTGCATCTCCCAAAATAAATGTGTTGCGGCTTTCTGAGAGCAGAAATATTCTAGACTGTGGAGGTGAGCACAATTGGACTCATCCTAGGAAGATCATTTTGCTTGGTAACTGACTGTTCAGAGAGCAAGAAAGATAATTACCTTTGTTTGAGCATTTCACTGAGGTTGTCTTAAGCCTTACAGCCTCCTTTATACGTCCCAAAGACAGGTCTCCATTCTAAGGTGGTTTGTTTGAATAATATCCACCATTACTCCAATTTACAGCTTCCCCAGTGGAGTCTGAAAGGTGCTTTTTCAAGAGGCAACAGGACTTTCTGGTTTTTCTTCTTGAAAAAGCACCTCTTGAAAAAACACCTTTCAGACTCCACTGAGGAAGCTTCCCACTTCAAGGCAGTCATTGTAATGAATGCAGTGTCTTCTCCCTGAAGTGATGAAAATTCATTTTTATCTATATATTCTCATCTTCTAGTGGTTATGAAAAGACATTGGGATATCAACCAGCAACTGGACATTTAACAAACCACATTCCTTTCCCCATCCAGGCACCATAATTGTAACTCTGTCACCCCAACCACATGTTTACACTGTGGCTTTGCAGTGAATCACACCAGTGTATCACAGGGAGAACTGATCTCTTGTGACAATAAACAACCCTTCATAATCTTGGAAGTAAAAGAATAGAAAAAAGGATTTACTGATGCCTCTGGAGAGTTCTTGTTGGTGGTGACTCACTATATTTGATCAATACTTTACTTGTTTCATTGATAGAGCAAGTGAATTATACTGGTTTAAAAGGGACCGAATTAGCCTTATACAATAGCTACAGTATAAAATATTTCGACAATTTTATTATCCTAGAAAAAAGATAGGACCTGACAGTGCCAGGCTGCTGGACCAAAGCAAAGGCTGGCATACCAGAATGGATCCTCGACAGACAAGGTCATTATTATTATACACAATAATGTGAAATCACAGCTGTCGTTTCTTTAGCTGGTATAGGCCTTGATGTGCATTGAGTTCTTCCCAAGAACTTAGGGCACGGGTGTCAAACTTGCTGCGTCATATTGATGTCACATAACATATCACAACTTTTTTTGCCTTCATGGAACTGGGGTGGTCATGGCCTCTGTGTCACGCATCTGGCCTGTGAGCTGCCAGTTTGACACCCCTGACTTAGGATGTCATCAGTGTAGTATGTTGTGGATCCAAGCAGTGTAGCCTTTTGTAATTGACAGATGAAAATTTTGTTAATGTGCAGATTTTCTAAGCTCCATTCAAGATTTTTGGGTATTTAATTTGATTGGTATAACAATGGATTTCTTTCCCCATAAACATACAACTTCAATGTCCAAGTTTCAGTATTTCGTTATTTTTTCTATTGTTTTTCCTCAATTACCTGGTGTAGCAACATCAAGGAACCAGATTTTCTTCTTTTCAATAAAGATAGTTTTGAATTTACAACAGTTCACTTAGTGACCATACAGTTACAATAGCACTGAAAAGAGTGACTTAAGACCATTTTTCACACTTACAACCATTGCAGCATCCCCATGGTTGTGTGATCAAAATTCAGATGCTTGACAACTGAGTCATATTTAGGAATGATTGCAGTGTTTTAGCGTCACATGATCTCCTTTTGCGACTTTCTGGCAAGTAAAGTCAATGGGGAAACCAGATTCACTTAACAACCATATTACTAACTTAACATCTGCAGTGATTCACTTAACAACTGTGGCAAGAAACGTCATAAAAGATAAAGTAGAAAAATGTGGGTTAGACAGCACCACCACCAGATGGATTTGTAACTGGCTGACCAACCGCACTCAACATGTAGTCCTCAATGGAACTACATCCACATGGAGGGAAGTATACAGTGGCGTATCCCAAGGCTTTGTTTTAGGCCCAGTACTCTTCAACATCTTCATCAATGACGAGGGATAGATGGGGAACTCATCAAATTTGCAGATAACACCAAGCTGGCAGGAATAGCCAACACTCCAGAAGATAGGCTCAAGATACAGAAAGATCTTGACAGACTAGAACATTGGGCGCTATCTAACAAAATGAAATTCAACAGTGAAAAAAGTAAGGTTCTACATTTAGGCCAAAAAAACAAAATGCACAGGTACTGGATATGTGATAACTTGCTCAATAGTAGTAACTGTGAGAGGGATCTTGGAGTAGACAACCATTTAGATATGAGCCAGCAGTGTGCAGCAGTTGCCAAAAAAGCCAACACAGTTCTGGGCTGCATAAACAGAGGGATAGAATCAAGATCACGTGAAGTGTTAATACCACTTTATAATGCCTCGATAAGACCACTTGGAATACTGCATTCAGTTTTGGTCGCCACAATGTAAAAAAACGTTGAGACTCTAGAAAGAGTGCAGAGAAGAGCAACAAAGATGATTAGGGGACTGGAGGCTAAAACATATGAAGAACGGTTGCAGGAACTGGGTATGTCTAGTTTAATAAAAAGAAGGACTAGGGGAGACATGATAGCTGTGTTCCAATATCTCAGGGGTTGCCACAAAGAAGAGGGAGTCGGGCTGTTCTCCAAAGCACCTGAGGGTAGAACAAGAAGCAATGGGTGGAAACTGATCAAAGAAAGAAGCAATTTAGAACTTAGGAGAAATTTCCTGACAGTTAGAACAATTAATAAGTGGAACAACTTGCCTGCAGAAGTTGTGAATGCACCAACACTGGAAATTTTTAAGAAAATGTTGGATACCCATTTGTCTGAAATGTTGTAGGGTTTCCTGCCTCGGCAGGGGGTTGGACTAGAAGACCTCCAAGGTCCCTTCCAACTCTGTTGTTGTTATTATTTATTTATTTATTTTCTTAGATTTCTAGACCGCCCTTCTCCCGAAGGACTCAGGGCGGTGTACAGCCAAGGTAAAAAGAAACAATGTACAATTAAAAGTAAATTTAAAAACTTATTATACAATTTGGCCGAAAATTAAAATAGTTAAAAAACTAAAAACCCCAGTTTAAAACTTAAATAAAATTTAAAATTCGAAATCTAGACAATTTAAGAAAGCCCTGCACAAACAAACAAATATGTTTTCAGTTCGCGGCGAAAGGTCCGAAGGTCAGGTATTTGGCGTAAACCAGGGGGAAGTTCATTCCAAAGAGTAGGAGCCCCCACAGAGAAGGATCTTCCCCTGGGGGCCGCCAGCCAACACTGCCTGGCGGATGGCACCCTGAGAAGTCCCTCTCTGTGTGAGCGTATGGGTCGGTGGGAGGCATAAGGTAACAGCAGGCGGTCCCGTAAGTACCCAGGCCGTTGTTGTTGTTGTTGTTGTTGTTGTTGTTGTTGTTGTTGTTGTTGTGATAAAATGGGGCAAACTCACTTAACAACTGCTTCAACATAAATTTTGGACTCAATTGTGGTCATAAATTAAGGACTACCTGTAACTGTTATGTCAGGAATGTCATATCTGTCTGTTTGGATTGTAAAGTCCCATAAGACCTTAACCTGGTTATTTCCAAAACCTTCTTAAATTTATGATCCCAGTAGTTTTTCTTTCTTTTTTTTTTACACTCAAATTCAGACCTCTGGTAAAGTTATCAATAAATAATTTTGGCAACTTGGTTAGGATGCTACTTGTAGTCGGTTTCTGAAATTTTGCTGCAGCCACTAATCAAATAATCAATTTTTCATCCTTTTCACTACTAAGGCAATATTTTGCTATTATTTGTTGAATGTTCACGTTCATGCAATTAGTTGGCAAAGCCTGTCCTTGAGTTATTAAAATAAAACCTCTAATTTTTTAACACTTCTGATCTTAACCAACTTCATATACTATATTATGTGTATAATATATAATAATATCATAATAATTAATAATAAAGTATACTATTGCTTTAATAATATACATTTACATTTGCAGTTTTAAAATGCCTGTTCATAAGTTTTTGAAAGGAACTCTCCTGAAATAATAACAATATGAATATGAATATATAATATTATATTATATATTATTACTGTGGGAGATCTCCATTTCAAAACTTATGAACAGGCCATTTTAAAACTGCAAATGCAAATTTAGCAAAAGCTGAGACTTTTCATAATGAGAAATGACAATCCTAGAACAATACAATTTGGAAAAAAGTTCACAGATGAGACATGCTTAACACTTATCAAATCTCACTTGGCAGAGATGAAATAGAATTGTTAATGAAGTGAATTTCAGATATAAATTACTGCTGAGCAAAACAAAAAGCTGCAATTAATAATGGCTCCAAAAGAGATCCACCCATGTGGGGACATAAATCTTTACCTTCTTCAAAGCTGCCACTATCAGAACTGGGAAGCCTTAAACAAGTTCTTAATTTTTTCTCCTCATCTGCCACACGAGGAGAGCTGCCATTTTAAACAACAACAGTTTGATTCCTTGATTGTGCTGAAAAAGAACTTGACGCAAAATGATTGGCAGAATTCCTCTGTGCATTGTTTGAAACACAAAGTTAATGCTGTAGAATTTGGCTGGATGATCTTTTACCATTCTTTCCAACTAGTGAAGTTTGACTCTGTGACTTTTCCGAGTGAATTTTCTATAGTGTTTGTTTCCTTAGGCACATCTTTCACAATGGTATAATTGCGAAGTATTTATTAGGAAAATTAACTGCTGGCTTTCAAAAGCTATATGGGTATGGGTAAAAAAATGGCCAGAGGCTATCAGAGAATGAAACAACCTCTATAGCAGTGGTAGTCAACCTGATCCCTACCGCCCACTAGTGGGCATTCCAGCTTTCATGGTGGGCGGTAGGGGTTTTGTCCGATACTGAAGCACTTTCCTTTTTTTTAAATTTAATTGACTTTTTTAAAAAATTTCATAGCATTATTTAAAAACATTTTCATTAGGTTTTCATAAAATTCCCTGTGACAATTTAAATTTTTGAAAATATACTATTTGTATCACCTGCACATAAGTTTTGTTCACGTTACGTAAGTGAAACTAAATGGCACTATAGTGTGATGGCAAACAAAAAAGCCTCATCCCAGAATAGTTTGCACATCTCCCCCCACACCACCCAGCTGTAACAGACAAGCAGAGCTGGTAGCTGCCGCCGCCCCAAACCCAATCCATGATGCGCAAGAGGCATGCGCAGACGACGATATATGGTGCATTACTGTGAAACCAGTGGGTGGTTAGAAAATTTTACTACTAACAGAAATACAAAAGTGGGCGATAGGTATAAAAAGGTTGACTACCCCTGCTCTATAGCATTTCTGCTGCTTTGGTTAAAGATCATGACACCAATATGAATATCAGAGCAATGGCAGTTTAAGGAAATGGCTGATGAGGAATAAGACAGAATTTGGGCTTTGGAGCATTTTAGATTGCAAGTTAGCAAACCTGCAGTGGGAACAATGAATTCTCGAATGTTATGCTATAACATAATTTATTTATTTATTTATTTATTTATTTATTTAATCAAATTTTTATACCGCCCTATCTCCCGAAGGACTCAGGGCGGTTTACAGCCTGATAAAAATACAAATATAATACAAGATAAAATACTAATTAAAAAACTTATTTAAATAGGCCAAAATTTAAAATTACAATTAAAATGATAAAAACCCCATTAAAATTAAATTTAAAATTAAAATTCTAGTCCAGTCCTGCACAGATAAATAGATGTGTTTTAAGCTCGCGGCGGAAGGTTCGAAGGTCAGGAAGTTGGCGGAGTCCTGGGGGAAGTTCATTCCAGAGGGTGGGAGCCCCCACAGAGAAGGCCCTTCCCCTGGGTGTCGCCAGTCGGCACTGCCTGGCAGATGGCACCCTAAGGAGTCCCTCCCTGTGAGAGCGCACAGGTCAGTGGGAGGCAATCGGTGGCAGCAGACGGTCCCGTAAGTAGCCCGGCCCTAAGCCATGGAGCGCTTTGAAGATAGTTACCAAAACCTTGAAGCGCACCCGGAAGGCCACAGGCAGCCAGTGCAGTCTGCGCAGGAGTGGTGTCACATGGGAGCCACGAGGGGCTCCCTCTATCACCCGCGCAGCCGCATTCTGGACTAACTGGAGCCTCCGGGTGCTCCTCAAGGGAAGCCCCATGTAGAGAGCATTGCAGTAATCCAGGCGAGATGTCACGAGAGCATGAGTGACCGTGCATAGGGCATCCCGGTCCAGGAAGGGGCGCAACTGGCGAACCAGGTGAACCTGGTAAAAAGCTCTCCTGGAGACGGCCGGGAGAAGGTGTAATCAATGCTCAACACTCATGTTTGGAAATTAAACAGGTAAATGCTGTGCTTCTGAAATTGCTTTAGCGTTTTGAATATCAAAATGAAGAAGCTTTTCTTTTTCATGAGAGGTGGCTTTGCTTTTTGTAGGATTTTATTTCCTGACTAGTCATGTCCATCATTTAAGCAAAATCAGGATTTTTCTGGATTTGCCAGATCAGATATAATTTAACTGTAAGTTCCTTCCTCCCTCCCTCCCTCCCTCCCTCCCTCCCTATTCAGTAAAAGACAAATGGAAAAGAAAGAAATAAATGCAAGAAAAGATAAAGAAAAAAGAAACTAAAGGTATAAAATAGAGGTAAGACATTCTGCCCTGTTCCTCCCCAATGAAGGACAATAAGCATATGAGCTAGAGCAGACACCAACTTATTCTGGATAATGTGAACTCACACCATGTCAGCTAAAACTTAGAAAGCAGTCACAGCTTTCAAAATGTGATCAGAGTATTGCCTTTAAACATGTATTTCATTTGTGTGATTGTTCAACAGGTCCCAACAAGAGTTGCAAAGGGATTGTATGTGATTTCTTATCCAGCATTACCAAACTCAGATCTATACTTCAAAATGGATAACTCATTCAAAACCATTTATGGCTTTGTTAATCATGTGAGTCTCATATCATTTGCAACAATTATTTGATTGCAGATCAAGGATGGGAAACTTGGAGACTTGCCTGGGAACTGTTTACTGGGGATTTTGGGAGTTGAAGTTCACATATCTTAAAGCAGCTAAGTTGAGAAACACTGCTCTATAGCAAGTGTTGCTGGAAGATGGTATCTGAAGAGGCTTAAGTTTCCCTTCCTTAGTTTAGAGATTTGCAAACAAATAACTGCTGCAAATGAGATGAGAATTCTGGAGTTGAACTCGACATAACATTAAAGAGTCAAAAAATTATCATGGAGTCTGCTTTCAGTAAGGTTCAAACCACCTTTGTTTTAGAGAAATGTAGAAGCTGCTACAATTTTCTCAGTTTCTGCTTACTAGCTGAATCATGTTAGCTATCCTACAGAAATAGTCCTGGTTTTAGTATGTGCGTTCCACCTTCCTTTTTCAGCTAGGTGGTTCAGAGGAGCTAATATGATAGAATGGATTACATTTTTTTATTTAGAACTGGAAAATTTAACTTCAGTTTCTTGCTGAGCAAACTTTTTCAATGGATGTAACTTTGGGTCAGTCACTTCTGTTAAGCCTCACTCTGAAGGATTGTAAACCTAATAAAAAATTGAATCCAAAGTCAGCAGTTGCTTCTCATGGCTCTCTGACCATTCTTCAGACTGCTGATGCTGACAGAGATCCTGACCCCTGTCTATGTACTGTTTATGCTCCAGCTCAAAAGTGAGTTTGGGACTTAGAAGTCAGTTCCTTCTTCTACCACCTCCCCATCAAACTGAATGGGACATATAAGTGATAGAGGCTTCAGGAAGCTAATTAGATTTAAATAAAAGTTACTTTTTTGCACCAAATCTTTCACTCCAGGAAAACTTTCCCCTGATCTCAAGCAAAGATATGTCGTGGGAACTAAAGTTGTCAGCATATAACACAGCAGACAGACCTGAGACACACCTGAGCAGTGTGGCTCAGGCTGTAAGAAGCCTGTTATTAAAACACAGCTGCCTACAATTACTGCAGGTTCTAGTCCCACCAGGTCCAAGGTTGACTCAGCCTTCCATCCTTTATAAGGTAGGTAAAATGAGGACCCAGATTGTTGTGGGGGCAATACGTTGACTTTGTAAATATACAAATAGAATGAGACCATTGCCTTACACACTGTAAGCCGCCCTGAGTCTTCGGAGAAGGGCGGGATATAAATGTAAATAAATAAAAAAAACACAATACTGAAGACAGGAGTCATTCAAACTGGGAACTTCCTGATTCACAACAAAGTCTTTAAGTCAAGACCAATATGCACTGCCAAATCTCAAGGACTTTGAAGAATAATATGGCCTTAATGGCTGAATAAATAGTCAACTTGGGTATGATAGCTGGCATAATTCTGCTATAATAATCTGTTGAGCAGTTATATATATTCTAGGGCAGGGGTGGGCAATTAATTTTTATCAGGGGCCGCATGAGAAGCCTGAATTGTGTCAGAGGGCCACCAACTTTCTTTCATTGTAAAATACTTAAATTAAATATTTTGAATAGCTGGTACTGATAATCAGAAGAATAAAGCACTCTGTAAATATGTATATTAGGTTATGTGAAACTGTGGTCTATTGGTTAAATAAGAAAAACAATTATTGAACCAGTGCAATTTATTTTTTAATTTGTTAATCTCCACAAACAATAACTTGTAATGCTTTCCACCTCATGTTACCTCTTCAGCGAGAATAATCCAGTCTGTTCTGGGCTTGAACAAGGGCATTGAAATCTGGCGGAATGTCTGAAGTGGCTATGCGAAGGACAGCTGAGAGGTGGTCATCAGTCATAGAGGATCTGTGTTTGGATTTGTTGAACTTCATAACTGAGAATGTCTGTTCACATTGATAGGTAGATCCAAAGAGGACTAGGATCCTCTGAGCATGCCTCCTCAGGTGTGGAAAGTTCTCCTCTTTGAGGGCGGAGTAAGTCCAGCAGTGAGACTGACTTGAAGTGATCTGCCAGATGTGTGTCAGACTGCAGATCAATGAGTTCCATCTGAACTTCACTTGGTGCATCATCCACACTGCAGTTGAAGGGAGAAGAAACCATGTGCATTTCACTCTCAAGAGTTTTGAAATCTTGAAATCGCCTTGAAAACTCTGCATGCAATGCTTCTAACATGGTTGAGTACTTTTGGAGGTGATCACCTGATCTTTTGGCTTCCTTAAGTGTTGGCAAGTGGGTCAGAATGTTGTCCTTCACTTGGCTTGAGAGAAGCTGTAGTTTTCTCATGAAAGCCTTCACTGCACTGTACATCTCATGCACAAAAAGGCCCTTGCTCTGCATTTTGACATTTAGTTCGTTCATTAGTGCAGTCACATCCACAGCGAATCCGAGGTCTGCCAACCAGTTGTTATCTGAAAGTTCTGGGATGTCATGACCTTTCTGAATACAGAACTCCTGAATCTGGTCTCTCAGGTCCCAGACACTTTTCAGAACCTTGCCAAGGCTGAGCCACCTAACAGTGCAGTGATAGCTTATGTCACCATGTTCAGCCTCAGTTTCCTCCAACAAAGCAACAAACTGTCTGTGATTTAAAGCTCTTGCTCTGATGAAATTAACTATTTTAGTGACAGCATCAACGACATGTTTCATTTTAACACTGTCTTACACAACACTTCCTGATGTATGATACAATGCAAAATGTCAATTACTGCAGGTTCTAGTCCCACCAGGTCCAAGGTTGACTCAGCCTTCCATCCTTTATAAGGTAGGTAAAATGAGGACCCAGATTGTTGGGGGGGCAATAAGTTGACTTTGTAAATATACAAATAGAATGAGACCATTGCCTTACACACTGTAAGCCGCCCTGAGTCTTTGGAGAAGGGCGGGATATAAATGTAAATAAATAAAAAAAAAAATACTGAAGACAGGAGTCATTCAAACTGGGAACTTCCTGATTCACAACAAAGTCTTTAAGTGAAGACCAATATGCACTGCCAAATCTCAAGGACTTTGAAGAATAATATGGCCTTAATGGCTGAATAAATAGTCAACTTGGGTATGATAGCTGGCATAATTCTGCTATAATAATCTGTGGAGCAGTTATATATATTCTAGGGGAAGCTAGCCCAACTGAATTCAGTGTGCCTATTTTTAAGCAGACATACCCTGGGTATTAATGGACTGAGAGGAAACAATACAGCTTTCAATATTTTGAAATGCTATAGAGAAAATGTGGGGGGGGGCGGTGTCTCTCTCCTTTTCTTATAAAACTAGAATTGGAGTTACCCAGTTAAATTGATTGGCAGTCGTTTTAAAGGTAGTTGTCAAAATGTTCTTTTCTATCCAGTACATAATTCACTTATAAAATTAGCTGCCAAAAGCTTTGCTGCTGGCTTGTATGACTTTAAAAGGAAATGAAACTAAGTCATGATAGATGGCTCTTTTAATGCCTCTTAGCCATGATATTCAAATGGTATCATGATAATGTATGGGCAATCTTGCAGGGGGAAAAATGGAGGAAAAAACAATGAGAGGACATTTTTCTCCCAAAGCTTCTTCATTATCTGCTCAGAAACTTTTTGCTTAGATTGTTATTGACCTATTAAATATTAGGACAAAATACAAAATAGTGGAAATGGAGAATAGGAGTCAGGAGAAATAGGTATGTTCAGTGCCTTGAGTTGTGTACAGTATATATAAAGGATAAACATCTAATAATGAATAATAACCACTTCCCCTAAACAAGTCAAGAGAATGCTGGCATACCATATTATAGAATGTATTTATTTAAAACTTTTATATGGTTGACCATTGTAAAAACAACTCTGGGTGGCTTATAAATTAAAACTAACTATAAAAACAGTTAGAAAAAATGGCTACAATCCTACTTGCCATTGTGCTTGGAGAACTGGTTGTAGTTAGGAGCCTGCTAGATGGTCCACTTCCACTGCTTGTGAGCTATGGGTTGTAAATGACACTGGTTATGTTTCATTATGGTTTAATTTGAATTAAATATGGTTTTATGTATTTTATTATATTTTGTGGCAGTATTAAATTCTGTGAACTGTCCAGTGTCACCTGGGATGAGTGGTTATATTAGTTGACTGAATGACTATAAAGTACCTGTCATTATGAGCCGAGATGGCACAGTGGTTAGAATGCAGTATTGCAAGCTACTTCTGCTGACTGCCGGCTGACTGCAATTTGGCAGTTCGAATCTCACCAGGCTCGAGGTTGAATCAGCCTTCCATCCTTCCGAGGTCGGTAAAATGAGGATCCAGATTGTTGGGGGCAATATGCTGACTCTTTAAACCACTTAGAGAGGGCTGTAAAGCTCCATGAAACAGTATAGAAGTCTGAGTGCTGTTGCTATTGCTATTACGGTGAGGAAGGGCTGAGCCCAGGGAACCTGGGTTTCTGCTCAGCTTCATTTCCAGAGCTTTGCCTCTGACTGACTGTCAGAGGGTTCTTTATTTAGAAACCAGGTTTGAACTGGGCAGCATTTTAAATAGAGAACTATCAGCCGAAAGAATTTCACGGGGACTGTTAAGATTAACCTCTTAAAATATTTCTATGTTCCTGGGAACTAAATGGAAGAAGATAAAGAAAGGAACTACATCTATATATTGTTTTCCCAGATAAATAGCAGCATCTGTGAATGTATGTCTTAAAACAGGGCCAAAGGCATAAAAGAAATGACTAAATTCCATTCCTCTTCCCGTGCTGTAGCCTTACTTGATACTTCCCAGTTCTTTTTTTTTTAAAAAAAGATCTCCATGGAATCTCCTGTTTCTGTTGCATCACAAAGTTCCTTGGCCTTAGGCAAGGTAGTGTTCCAAAACTGCTTCCTCGGGGCAATATAAACATAATAACATTGGCTGGCTTATGGATCCCTTGAAAGCTTGTGCAGATAATAAATATAAAGTGGTTCGAATGCCTGAAATATATTAATTTCAATCTCGTCTCATGTGCATTTCCAAATGAAGTGGAGTACTTTTATGCATGTATTTTAAGTTGCATAGAAAAGGTCAATTACATTAATGAGGACATTAGTAGGGATCCTTTCATTGTAGTAAGCTTCCTCCTTGTCTTCCTTCTAGTAAGCAGAAATTTATCTTTCACTGTATTCTAGCATTCAGCATCCACTTACGCTTACAGAAAAAAACTGGGATTACCAAGTAATTTTGCGAGCAGCAAAATTCTGATGATCACTAGATGGCAGCAAATAACTAAAATTCTTTGCTGCCATCTAGAGGTTACCCAACATTTACATTTAGATCTGACAGCCCTAGGTAAGATTCTTTGAAAACTGAAGCTACAATGTTCAATAAACCCCTCTGTTTCTTTAATTGGTTTATCGATTTGACTCTCCATTGACAACTAAGTATATTCTGCGTTCTGAATAAAATCCAAATGATGTTTTTCAGACATATTTGTTTCTGCTTCTTTATACACAGGCTAATGAATGTATGTATAGTCAAAGGCATGTTCTTTTGAAAAGCACATCACCTCTGTGATCCTTCTGAGAAAGATATCCGAGAGTACAATTAAGTAAGGATGAGTGAGCAGAAACCGTGCCTGCTGAAGGTTTTAAGCAGTGATGTTTAATGGCACTGCAGCTTCCTCTTAAATTAAGAACTTACTAATTCTGTCTTTTAAAAGGGTGCCTGCATAAAGTGGCAGGTGCAAGTTGCCTCCTGTTTTAAATAAACAACTGTCTATCTGCAGAGGAAATATGGAAATTTAAGATCAGATGGGGATGAATACGGGAGGTGCTTAGCAGAGAAGCTGTCTGAATACTTCATTCAGCCCTCCAGTTGTATCTGCAGCAAGGATGCCATTTCAGTTTTCACTTCGTGGCACAAGAATTTTGTGTAACAGTTTTAAACCCACATGCAGACAATCTGCATTGAAAGTTGTAGCGCAACTAAGTAATATTGCATTGCAGCAGCTGAGCTGAAAGGAAGCCCACTCTGGCTGGAAAGCTGTTGGGTTGTTTGCATGTTAAGAAGGGCCAATTCTAAGCAAGCTGTTGAGAGTGTTGGAGTGTTTGCATCAGGCTGTGTGATGCTTAGGATCTGTAAGCAGAAAATGTTTTAGAGTGCACAGGGGAGTTCACTAGCACCTGTCTGTAACTCCATAAGCCAGCAATGTCTTTTCCTATAATTATATGTTGGCTTTCTGTTGTAGCAGAATGATTCTGGACAAATATGCATTGGTCTTTCAGAGTGCAGACAAGAACAATGTGCAAGCCTGCACATCCCCACAAGTATCTTTCTGCCTTTAAATTCCAAGCACTGCACACTCCTGGTTGTAATTTCGATATGTGCTTGTTTGTTTGTTTGTTTGATATATAAGTTGTCTGTTTGGCATGCTTCCCAAGGCAGCATGACGACTTTGAAACAGAGATAGAGGCAACGTTTCAAACCAACTGTTATAAAATCCTAATTCAAGAATAAAGCAAGATGCACTTAGGTTTCTGTAGGATTGTACTTGCTATAAATATAATAAGTAAACAATAAAGCAAGGAAGAAAAATCCACCTAAAACTTTATAAAGGTATGTTTGACCGTCTTCTAAATCCTCAAAAGGATCTTCTTGCAGACCTATGGTTATGCTAGAAAAATATTATGGAGAGGCTACTGGAGTTTTCTCTTGAAACCCAGAGAAAATAAATGAATAGTAATAAAGATATAGTTTGCATCTCCTTCTCCTCAGGAGACCAAGGGCTGCAGAGTCAAGGATCAGTGACAGAGGGTAGCCTCCAAGTTACTTTGGTGAATAAGCTGCAAAATATTTTAATTTTGCTTATTTTAATGCAGGGATGTGTAGTGTCTTGCTGAGATATTTTTCTAGGCTAAGTCCTGCTTTCTTCAAATTTTCCAAAGTATCTTTCAGCCACTGATTGGAAAACATGAAGACCTGTCTGTTGTCAAAATAGAATTTGTCACTGTAGATTTTGATGGGCAGAACTACACCTCATATCTAGTCAAAATGGACAAAAATATATATTACTAATAGTTCTGATCTAACTCATTTAAAATAATGTTTTCTTCCTAATTTTTTTTTAAGAAGAAAGATGTCTGCAAATTATCTGAGTAGGAGTATCTGGCAGAATACATATGTATATGAAAGTGGGAAGACAGGATGTACTTGAAAAAATAATCCTTTTAGATAATGTTCCAATGTATGATTAATATTTAAGATAGCTGGTTTTAGGCAGATCTTCTTTCAAAATCAGGTGGAATCTTATCAATTTATCACAGTACTACAAAGCTAACTAGCAATCATATGAAGGACTGACCCATAGAATATATTTTAAAAATTGCTTATCCTATAGCTATCACTCTTTAAAGAGGTACTGGTTGAATTCACAGAGGGTGTTTTGTGCATCAGAAGGTACCTTCACTTAAAGAAATATATCTCTTGAAGAAATTTTCTGGAAAAATTGGAGAAAGGTAAAAAAAAAACCAAGAACCTCTCTATTTCCAAGATGCAGGCAGAAAACCTTTTCATTTTTGCATGCCCATTTGAAATCCAAAAGAGGATGATGGGTTTCTCATAGTTTCCTGTCTCCTTTTTAAGTTATTAAAAACAGGATTTTATTATCTGTCATATTTTTAAAGTTCCTTTTAAGTTTTTTAAAAGTTTAATATTTCCTAGCAATCTATAGAATTGTTGATGTTTCTGAAGTTTTAAGAACTGAATAAATATTAGTTGTTCCTCTTAAGCTTGGCATGTATATTGGTTTTGGGCTCTGTTTCTGTTATGTCATTTTATAGAGTTCAGAGTTTGATGTTTTAACAGCTTTTATTTTATTTCTAGTTGCTGAAAAACACATTATCACCCTGCTATACCATATAATAATTATAAATAACTTAAAGTACATCTTTCAAGTGGGAAGGTGCTGGATAAGTAATGGAAGACTTTAAGACAGTCCTAGAAAAGGGGAGGAGGCTGATAATGTTGATTTTATCTAAAATACATCTTCTGTACATATAGGACAGAAATGTAAGCAAGCAACATTTAAATCTGGCCTCTGGTGGCTCAGCAGACTAAGTCTGTCTGTTATTAACACAGCTGCTTGCAATTACTGCAAGTTCAAGTCCCACCAGGCCCAAGGTTGACTCAGCCTTCCATCCTTTATAAGGTAGGTAAAATGAGGACTCAGATTGTTGGGGGCAATAAAAGTTGATTTTGTATACAATATATAAATGGATGAAGACTATTGCTTAACACAGTGTAAGCCGCCCTGAGACTTTGGAGAAGGGCGGGATATAAATTCAAATTAAAAAAATAATAATGTTGCAGCAAATTTCAAGAGACTAGGATCTGAATCATTCCAATATTGTAGCCGAGTTTTCAGAAATTTTAGCTGGAAGCATTCCCTTCTCTTGGTTTTCTCTAAATTCAGATTGAAAAAACATCACATTCCACACAATACACAAGTTATACACAATATAACTTGAGAACAACTCATGAATGAATGAATGAATGAATGAATGAATGAATGAATAAATGAATGAATGAATATAAAACCCCTGTCATCATGAAGGGGGAAGGCTGAACCCAGAGAATTTGGGTATCTGATCAACTTTGCCAGATTGATTTAGTGATTAAGGCACCAGGCTAGAAAGTGGGAAACCATGAGTTCTAGTCATCTTAGACATGAAAGTCAACTGGGTGACCTTGGGCCGATCCCTCTCAGTCGGTCAAATTCATCTCACAGGATTGTTCTTGTGGGGAAAAAGGAGGAGGAAAGTGCATTGGATACACTTTCACCTGCTTGAGTTATTTGTAAAAATTATAAAGGCAAGATACAAATAAATAAACTTCTTTCCAGAGGTTTGCCTCTGAGCGACTATTGGAGGCCCTTTATTGTGAAATCAGACTTGAACTGGGAAGCATTTTAAACAGAGAACTATCTACTGATAGAACTTCATGGGGGCCCTTTCATCACTTAAACTATGAGGATATTTTTATGTTCCAGAGAACTAAATGTAAGTATGTTCTCTATTTGCATTGTATTTGCAAACAACAAGAGTATTCACCTTGGCGAACTGTCTTGAGGCCATTTGGAGTAACTACATACTCTGTTTAAATTCCCTTTGCATTTTCCATTGATGCAGTATTTTTCTTCATTTTCCTGCTCTACACAGCACAGCTCTGCACTCTTAATCAGGCATGCAATCTCATCACAAAAACAGTTACGTTTCGTTGCCAGTTGATGAGGAATCATTCAGTAGAATTAAATTACTTAAAGATTATCTAATAAGAATATTTCATATGGGGGTGGTGGTGCTCCAGGAAGACCTCTGGAAATGATTATTTTGAGGGTTTTTTTGCAAGGGAACTTCCTGGAGGATTCCCTGTGTCTCTTTTAACACTTTGTATCACCAAGACAAAGACGTCTGTTCTCACTTCACGAATCAAGGTGAGGAGCTGATTTTATCCCATATTAAAGTGAGAAACGGAGATGTTGAAAACTTGTTGTTCAGGTTTATACAGGGCATGGAGAGGAGTTGTTTTGTATTTTGCAAAAGGTGAAAAAATGCTTTCAGTTGTTGCATAAATATTTAATGTTTGAATAAAAAGACTACCAAAAGAAAGGTTTGAGAGGAGAAGCCAAATACCAGATGTCATAGGCATTGGAACTGATATATGAGATCTCTTTCCTTTCCTGCTGCAGCTGCAGTTTTAGGAAAGTCCTGGGATCAGGATTTACCAAAACACCATGGAGGTGAGTCTTTAGAATGGTTTATAAATTATGGTCTAATCTACTGGAAATTCAAGTAGTCTTAAATTTACGTTCATTTAGTGACTGTTCAAAGTTATAACATCACTGAAAAAGTGACTTATGACCATTTTTACATTTACAACCGCTATAACCCTTGGTCATGTGATCAAAAGTCAGATATAATTATGGCAACTGACTCATATTTATGATGGTTGCATTGTCCCAGGCCACGTGATAACCTTTTGCGATCTTCTGGCAAGCAATAACCATGGTAGGGAGCCAGATTCACTTAATAACCGTGGAATTGACTTAACAACAGCAGTGATTCACTTAACATCTGTGGCAAAAAAATGGGGCAAAATTCTGTTAACAACTGTCTCACTTAGCAACAGAAATTTGGGGCTCAATTGTGTAGATCATAGGTCGAGGTCTACCTGTATTTGACATCATAGTGAAATTCTCCCACATTTAAATATTATTCAGAATTGGTTGCAATGAGATCTTTCTTCAATAAAGTTCTTGGGTTTAAGTTTCCAAAACTCCATATTTCTAATACTATTCCGATCCAATATGTCCATATGTAAAATGTTAGGGGGGCAGAGGTCGACCGCGAGGGACCTCACTTGTGGGGTGCCGCAGGGGTCGATCCTCTCGCCCCTTCTGTTCAACATCTATATGAAGCCGTTGGGTGAGATCATCAGTGGCTTTGGGGTGAGATACCAGCTGTACGCTGATGACACCCAGCTGTACTTCTCCACCCCAGGCCACCCCAATGAAGCTGTTGAAGTGCTGTCCCAGTGTGTGGAAGCCGTATGGGTCTGGATGGGGAGAAACCGGCTCAAGCTTAATCCCTCCAAGACGGAGTGGCTGTGGATGCCGGCACCCCGATTCAGTCAGCTGCAGTCGCGGCTGACTGTTGGAGGCAAGTTATTGGCCCCAAAGGATAGGGTGCGCAACTTAGGTGTCCTCCTGGATGAACGGCTGTCGTTTGAAGATCATTTGACGGCCGTCTCCAGGGGGGCCTTCCACCAGGTTCGCCTGGTTCGGCAGTTGCGCCCCTTCCTTGATCAGGATGCCTTGTGCACGGTCACTCATGCGCTCGTTACCTCTCGCTTGGATTATTGTAATGCTCTCTACATGGGGCTCCCCTTGAAGTGCACTCGGAGGCTTCAGTTAGTCCAGAATGCAGCTGCGCGGGTGATAGAGAGAGCTCCGCGTAGCTCCCATATAACACCGCTCCTGCGCAGACTGCACTGGCTACCTGTGGCCTTTTGAGTGCACTTTAAGGTTTTGGTTACTACCTTTAAAGCGCTCCATGGCTTAGGGCCTGGGTACTTACGGGACCGCCTGCTGTTACCACATGCCTCCCACCGACCCGTACGCTCTCACAGAGAGGGACTTCTCAGGGTGCCGTCCGCCAAGCAATGTCGGCTGGCGGCCCCCAGGGGAAGGTCCTTCTCTGTGGGGGCTCCCACACTCTGGAACGAACTTCCCCCGGGTTTACGCCAAATACCTGACCTTCGGACATTCCGTCGCGAACTGAAGACACATCTTTTTATTCGTGCGGGGCTGGCTTAAATTGAATTTTATTAATTTTAAATTCTTATTAATTAATCTTAAATGGGGTTTTTAGTTCATTGTATATTTTTACTTTTCAGGCCAATTTTAAAATAAGTTTTTTAATTGCATTTTAAATTGTATATTGTATTATCTGTTTTATTTTTGCCTGTACACCGCCCTGAGTCCTTCGGGAGAAGGGCGGTATAAAAATCAAATAAATAAATAAATAAATAGTCTTGATGCAAAAATGTGAACGTTCTTTCTGACATTCATGCACATACACACACACCAAGTTTCCAAGTCAGCTAAAATAAATCAATTCTCCATTTGAAAGTCGCAGCTCAGATACCAGTTTAATGGATCGCTCTGGGCAAATCAATTGTTTAGCATCAGCAATTTCCAGATTGTAAAATAGGCATGATAACAACTCATTTCACAGGGTTATAGTGAAGATGGATTGTTAAGGACTATAGTATATAAATCTACATTGTATAAGTATTATGGAATCAACTTACTAAACATCTGGTCCAAGATTACCTACACCAACAATTGAGAACTAGAGTAAACCTCTGAAGTACAATATATGCCCCATACTGTATCAGGAAGAGATGCTCCAAGATTTTGTTCAGCTAATATATTTAAATAAAGCAGCATAATTTGTACTTTCCGGAATGTTGCTTGCACTTCAAATGGCTCATTGGTAGTTCAAAAGTGTATAAAAATCCACACAGCAAGGCATGTTTTAAACATAAAACGTGTACAAAAATTAGCATTCTAGAATGTAAGGCTTATAAAAATACATTTAAAATACCAACAGTGAAGCACATTTTAATGAGTTTGTTGTAAATAGCAAGTAAATAGCAAGTTGTTCTGTGTCATTTCTGCATCAATTGTATGGATTAACATGTACAAATGGAACACCTTAGAGAAACTGGACTACTCTATCCATCACTCTTGTAAGAGTGGGCAGTCTATAGATTCAGGGAACATGCATTCTTGAAGCTTCATCTGAGCATGCTGTTAGATGAGGGGATGAGAAGAAAAGTATACGGGAGCATAGTCTCAAAACAATCACATTTTAAAACATCCTTACTTTGCTCCTCCGGCCTTTTTCATCCACATATGATGTGGTCTTGCCCTTTTTATAGTCTTCAGCCCCATCCAATGATTATGGACTTGACTCCCCCTGTTCTAAGATAAGAATGGACTGCCAAACTTGACTATTCAATGCTTCTTATTTTCACACAAATCAGCAGAAAACTAGCTATTTGTGAACAATAATTTTAGCATAGCTCTCCCAGTTGTGCAGTCTTCCTACTTGGAGGAAACCCCATGCTGGAAAAATAAAGATTGAGACCTCTTACCCTAAATGATTTTGATTCAGCAATCAGTAGATTAGTAAGTAGATGTACCCCCATAAATTTAACCATATTTCTGCAGTTTTGACAAGAGACATTGAGCTACTGAGAAGCCTGATAAACCACTCAGAGTGTGGGAAGTGAGAAAGTGTGAAAAGGAGAAGTTGTACATGGAAATAAAAGGTAGATAATAGACTTTAGGAAGACAACCATTCATGTGGATATCTAGCTTTCTTTATGCAAGGAGTTTTATATGCAAAAAGGCATTCATTCCTTCTCATATCTTCTGAATCAAAACACGGCAGAGATAGAAGTACTTAAATATGTAAATATTTTCTGAACATATATTCTTAAAATTTACGATTTTTCTGCTTCTGGAAGAAAGAACAGTCCTGAAGAATTCAGTTCAGTTCTGAAATATATTACCTCAGCTTGTCTCCCCCTGCCTTAACACTATGATGGAAAAACCACAATAATGCTTTTTGCAGTGATTGAAATCTGGAGCTGTCAGTGAAAAAATATATATGCCTCCTTTCCCACTCTTCTCTTTGCAGCAAGGAATTTTCCTAACATGAAGAGTTTGCACATAAATGTATCAGTTTCCAGTTTTGTTTCATTTGGGTACTCATTACTTTCTCTGTGTGCGTGAATATCTCCTTAATATGATTGTAATGAAGCTTTAGGAATGTTCAGATTCATATATGATTTGATTTCAATAAGATCCAACTCAAGCTTGGATTTCTCATGAATCTGCCTAAACTATTGAGTTCAATTTAAATTCAGGACCTGGCGGAACTCTATGTACATTTAAATTTAGGACCACCATACAAGGCAATGTTGGCTAAACATTTTGCCATCGTGTGCCAAAAGGGGGGGGAATGCAGGGGGGGTCACATGCGTGCATGCCCATACCCATAATTCAATGCGCCCCACCCCACCATGCATGCACGCACGAACGAAACCCCCCCTGCTTTTGGCATGCGATGGCATGGTGGGCCTGGTAGGCCAGTTTTTTGTCCTCCCCAGGGTCCAGAGGCTTTCTGGGAGCCTGGGGAGGCCTGAAAACAGCCTTCCCCACCCCAATGGTGGTCCTCTGGAGGCCATAAATGGCCCATTTGCCAACTTCCCAACCAGTGGGACTGGAAGGCCGGTTTATTACTCTCCCCGGGCTCCAGAGGCTTTTTAGGAGCCTGGGGAGGGTGAAAACAGTCTTCCTCACCTCCTGGAGGCTCTCTGGAGGCTGAAAACGGCTCATTTCCTGACTTCCGGTGGGCCCGGAAGGCCCGAAAACCAGCTGGCCAGTGCGCGCATGCGCGCTGGAGCTTAACTAGGGCAACGCTCGTGTGCCTACCAATATGGCTCTATGTGCCACCTGTGGCATATGTGCCATAGGTTCGCCATCATGGATATATGGAGTAGTCCAGTAGGTGGCAGCAAGAGAGACTGAACATGCTAAGACTTTGTTGCTATTTTATGTTCTTCCAGAATTTATATCCCAGATATGGTAGCCCTAGTTAAACAATGAGAATCATTGTTGCACTTAATACATATCTGTTTATCCCCACACAGTTATACATTTTAGCACTAAGATCTGCACAAAAATGGGCAAGCTGGTGTTTATTAAATCAAAAAAATGGTTGTGTTTTCCAAGTTTTTTTTTTTTTTACATTTATATCCCGCCCTTCTTCGAAGACTCAGGGCGGCTTACAGTGTGTAAGGCAATAGTCTCATTCTATTTGTATATTTACAAAGTCAACTTATTGCCCCCTCCCAACAATCTGGGTCCTCATTTTACCTACCTTATAAAGGATGGAAGGCTAAGTCAACCTTGGACCTGGTGGGACTAGAACCTGCAGTAATTGCAGGCAGCTGTGTTTTAATAACAGGCTTCTTACAGCCTGAGCCACACCGTGGCCCTATAGTTTTATTCTATATAATACCTAGGAGAATCAGATCTTAATTTTGCCTCTTCTCACCATCAGCATATGGAAAGGCTTCATTTTTTTTTTTATCAAACCCCTAACAACCTTTTTCTCCAGTCAAATAGCCTCTATGGAACTCTGTCTAACTTTTAGTTCTGCTCTTCTGGATTTGCTTATGTTTTACTTCTGCAGCACTGGCATTTTTGTCTCTGCCATTCCAAAATACTCAACTCTCTCAGGTGGAATTGAAAAAGGGAAAAAAAAGATCAACAGCTTTCTGCAGGAAAAGCCATTTTGCATCCACTGAATGCATGGATGTTCCAGATGTCTCCAGAGCCAACAAGAACAATGACCAGGCTATCCTGAAAGTGAGGATGATTCTTCCAACATATAAGTGTGTTGTAATATGTAATAATATGAGTGCATATTATTTAATGCATAAATAATTATTTTATTATTATTAATATAATATTATTTATTATTTAGTGCATAAAAATTTAATAAAATAAAATAAATAAATATTCTTATATCAGAGTGAGAAAGGATGTGTTTGATAAGGCAGCCCTGAATTATCCAGACATCTTTAGACTCAGTTATGGCATTACCTTCCAGTTCCAGTGGTTTAAAGACTGCATAGTGGCTTCCACAGGTTAATTAACCCTCAGCAGGTTAACTATGCAAGTAGAAATTATGAAGAGAAAGAGCATTAACTGAGACAGTGAACTGATGTAATCACAGCCCAGAGTCACTCTATGAGGGACATGGGAGGTTGTAAATATGATTGATAAATAAACAAAGTTATGAGGAACACATAGCCTCAAACTACATTGTCTACATTTCGACCTATGCTTAGTTCATAAGATTATTTATCAAAATGTTCTACCTGTAAATGAGTACTTTAATTTCAACCATAATAACACAAGGGCTATTAATAGTTTTAAACTCAATGTAATTCACTCTAATTTTAATTGTAGGAAATATGACTTCTGCAATATAGTAGTAAATGTCTGGAACACTCTACCTGATCCTGTTGTTAGTCTCTCTAATCCTCATACCTTTTACCTTAAACTGTCTACTGTAGACCTTTCGTGTTTCTTAAGAGGTCCCTAAAGGGGCATGCATAAGCGCACCAGCGTGCCTACCATCCCTGTCCTATTGTTCCCAATTATATGTAATCATTCTATGTGTTTATGGCTATGTTTTGCCTATTCATATCCTTTTTTGTGTGCCAATTTTTTTCATGTGTCCATGTCTATGTTTATGCTTACTTGTTTCCTTGTACTTGCTGATAGATAGATAGATAGATAGATAGATAGATAGATAGATAGATAGATAGATAGATAGATAGATAGATATTTCTTATGCTGGTCCTCTAGTTCGGTGGCTCTCCAAGGACAAAAGATCTCCTTCCAAAGCATATCTTTGGGGACCTGGATGTCCAAGAACTCAGAGAAGCCTTCTTCTGCATGGAGCTTTAGCAAGTAATTCAATGATCTGTGGCCAGGAAGACTATACAAGGGTGTCCACCTAGAAATTTACATTATGTGTTATGATCTTAAAGACAATTTTTATAGAATAGAATAGAATTTTTATTGGCCAAGTGTGATTGGACACACAAGGAATTTGTCTTGGTGCATATGCTCTCAGTGTACATACAAGAAAAGATACTTTCATCAAGGTACAACACTTAATGATGGTCATAGGTACAAATTTAACACTTAATGATACAACACTTAATGATAGTCATAGGCTACAAATAAGCAATCGGGAAACAATCAATATCAATATAAATCATAAGGATTACCAGCAACAAAGTTACAGTCATACAATCATAAGTGGAAGGAGAGGGTGATGGGAACAATGAGAAGATTAATAGTGCAGATTTAGTAAATAGTTTGACAGTGTTGAGGGAATTATTTGTTTAGCAGAGTGATGGCCTTCGGGAAAAAACTGTTCTTGTGTCGAGTTGTTCTGGTGTGCAGTGCTCTATAGCGTCGTTTTGAGGGTAGGAGTTGAAACAGGTTTCTACTGTTGATACTGTGTTGTCTAGTATTGTGAGAGGTGGAAGTATGGAAGGGTTTCTCCTAAAGTCTACCACCATTTCTACGGTTTTGAGTGTGTTCAGTTCCAGATTGTTTCAGTCGCACCACGAGGCTAGTCGTTCGACCTCCCGTCTGTATGCGGATTCATCATTGTCTCGAATGAGACCGATCACTGTTGTGTCATCTGCGAACTTCAGTAGTTTAACAGATGGATCGTTGGAGATGCAGTCATTGGTATACAGAGAGAAGCGAAGTGGGGAGAGCACACAGTCTTGGGGGGAGGGCTGTGCTAATTGTACAGGTATCTGATGTGATCCTGCTTAGCTTCATAATTTCAGAGAAATTATCTAGCAATTATTATTATCAGATAATTTCTCTGGTGTCATGTACCAAAATTTTGGTACATGATGGTGCTTCAAATGTATTTTGGAAATGTGAACAATGTGAAGAGACATGCTATCATGCTTGGTGGACATGTAAAAAAGATTTTTAAAAATGAATTCAAAGCATCCATTGACTAATATTCAATTGAAGCCAGAACTTTTTCTTCTAGGATTGATGGATACACAATTAGAGAAGCCACGGAAGATTATTTCAATATACGATTACTGCAAATTTATTATATGCACAAAGATGGAAAGATTAAGCACCATCCACTATGGAGGAATGATTAGTGAAATGGACAGATTTTGCTAAGATGGATAAACTGTCTTCTCTGAACAGAGGAAAAAAACCCAATATCTATATTTTTTAGTGACTAGAAACCCCTCTGGACATTTCCATAAAACAAAACAAAAAAAATCACTTGTGATTTATGGTTTTGATAATTAGATATGATAAATTATAGAAAGAAGAGTGTCAGGATATAACTTTAGAGAGGTTAAAATATAATTGTACTTAATAACTGCTGTGAAGAATACCAGAAGCTACTTCTTTATGTCTTTATATATTTTTATATCTTGCTTTTTGTCTATATTTTTCTATTTTTTATTGTACTCTGTTACCACTTTCTTTTTGTTCTGATTTAGTTTGTTGTAATTTTTATTGTTTTTAAAACTTTAAATAAAAATATATTTTAAAAAATGTAGAGGAAACTAAGTTATGGGGGAGGGAGGCATTTTCTACCTCAGTCAGATCCTGCATGGTTAATGCTTCTGCTACAAACCTCTAGTGTAAATTAATAAAAATGTGGCCCTAATTACCTGTCTCTTGGTTTCTGTTGTAGCTGCAATTATGTAATTGATTCTGATCACATTCTGTGCTTGTTTGGGAGAGAGAGGGGGGGGGAGAGAGGGAGGGAGGGAGGGAGAGGGAGATGGAGAGAGAGAGAGATGTAGCCAAGAAAATGCACAGTTGCTTACCCGTGATTAGTAAGATTGGCTGAGATCCCACCTGAGTAGATGGAGCAGTCTACTATTACATAACTACTGCTCAGATGTTTTTTCTGCCATTTCTCTCTCAGGAAGGTGCACAGAAACCAGGGAGACGAATTACATCTCTACTTAAACAGTGAAAATGTCAATAATGTCCTGTTAGCTAAACATTCAGACTATGTATCTGTCTTTCCCTGTGCTTCTATGCTACCTTATAGGAGAACTGTCTATACTGATTAAGTTGCTGAAATTTTACTCCTTTTCCTGTTCTCCCTTCCCCTGGACTATTTTTCTATATTTTATTTCCATAGCCTGTAAATTGTTCCTTCAATACTAGTTGAACAGATTGGAAAAACAGACAAGCCAATAAGAAAATGGACTTACTTCTGAGTAAGTATGGATAAACTAAGATCCATATTGAATGTCCCTAGATTCTTACTCACTTGAATACTTAGTCTTTACATATCACTTACAGAGAATAAAAGTGAAAAGAAAAAGAATTTTAAAAAGAAGATGAATTCACATAAAAACAGTATCTTAACTTCTATGCATAGATGTAAATTTAAAACATTTGATGTAACTGAAATGGAAATGCATATTTTTCTTTGCTGCAACACCAACAAAAAAAAAAGAGACTGTTTTGGGTTGTTCTTCCTATTGCTGTTGTCAAAAGGTATACATTCCCAAATTCCAGGCCTTGGAAGGAAATTCATGATAGCACAATGAGGTTGGTAGGACTTGGGTTCATTTTCAACAGCAGACTCAAGTGACTATACGCATGAGAATGGTCTCAAGAAGTAACATCTGCTCTTCATTTCCGATTTTGGGACCCTGCATCACTCATCCTTTCCCATCACAGCATCTTCCAATATAGCTGACAAGTAACAGCCTGGAAACAACTGATAGGAAAAAAATGAGCAAATGTAATGCTGGGAAAGTAATGGCAGAGAAGCATACTAAAAACTACATCAAATATTAATTTGTCCTTAAAGCCTAAGTTTGCCTAATAGCAAGGGTCACCCAGGCTACAGATCTCATTAGGAGCTCTATAGCCATGTTGCCTAGCAACTAAAAGGGACCTCGAAAATCTGCTTTTGGCAATAAGCTCTTCTGCTGAAAAAGTTGGCTTTCTGTAAGGTGCCTCTATATTGCTTTTATTCATCGAGCCTAGCTGACAGCATATCCTGGCTGCACTGCTGAAGTACTTGAGTACTGACTGTCCAGCTGAGGCAACCAGGCAGAACAGTGAGGGAAGAGAGAAATGGGGAAAAGAAGTGTCTCTTTTGGGCCAGTTGCTGGAAGCAGAAGACCCACTTCAGCTCTCCCCTCCCCTCCAGTTTCTCTCATCTATGACCAAA
This sequence comes from Ahaetulla prasina, assembly GCF_028640845.1. Taxonomy (NCBI): domain Eukaryota; kingdom Metazoa; phylum Chordata; class Lepidosauria; order Squamata; family Colubridae; genus Ahaetulla; species Ahaetulla prasina. The sequence continues at coordinate 121,619,171 of NC_080541.1, forward strand.
GTGACCATTCCCTGAGAATGGAGAACTGCCACCAATCCATATGATTGTTTCTCCCACCCATATCTTCTACCACCAGTGAGGGACGTAGAGCTATTCTCCTATTCTGCATATCACTCTGGCATCTCTGATGCTTTACCAGGAAGTGTCTTTAGCTGCTGATATCCACGGCAGCATTTCCCTCAACACAATACTCAGTGCAGCACCTAATACATTGGGGAGGGGTAGGCAGCTTCTTGGGATGCAGTAGCTTGGAGACATTTCCCCTTTGCCTTGCTTTCTCTGTTGGTTCTCCACTCCAGAGGTGGGTTTCAGCAAGTTCTGACCAGTTCTGGAGAACCGGTAGTGGAAATTTTGAGTAGTTCAGAGAACCGGTAAATACCACCTCTGACTGGCCCTGCCCCCATCTATTCTCTGCCTCCCAATTCCCAGCTGATTGGGGGGAAATGAGGATTTTGCCTTCCCCTGGAGTGGGGTGGGAATGGAGATTTTATAGTATCCTTCCCCTGCCATGCCCACCAAGCCATGCCACGCCCACCAAGCCATGCCACGCCCACCAAGCCATACCCACAGAACCGGTAGTAAAAAAAATTTGAAAGCCACTACTGCTCCACTCCCACATAAGCTTTCCATTGGGTAGAAGGAGTGGTGGCTCAAGAGCCATCTCTACTTTTGCCAGCCTTCCATACCCCAGCAGCTACAAGAACTCATACAAGTAGGCTTGATCTGTTCTACTGGAAGTCTATGGAGATTCTCAATCATCTGGTCATGGCTGCCCTAAAGATGCTTTTCAAAAGGCAGTTAGACTTTCTTGTCTTTTCCCCCTTAAAAATGTTCTGCTTCTCATCCAAAAGTACTTTATTTGAAAACCAAATTGTATCTCAGCTTAATATTTTTTTCTTAATTACTTCTAAACAAAGGAATGTTTGGCAGGTTCTTCATTCATTAGATTCAGACTATTTATTCTTCTATAAATATATCATTGTTACATCATTTCTCCTTTTTGAGTTTGTAATTACTCAGTCCCTTTTGTCCTTGGTTTTTCTTTCTTCCTCTCGCCTTCTTCCTTGCCTGCTCTTTCCACCCCATAATGCATTCTAGCAATCTTCTCCTCCTAGTCCCATTTTTCCCATTCTGTTTAGATTGCTAAAATACTTCACTGGATCAGAAATATTTTCCCAGTAAACATATTTTTATTGATTGCACTAAAGGAAATCCTTAAGAGCAGAGATATGTTTGGAGATCAAGAAGATCTGGAAACGTGTTTTTTTTCCAATCAGTTCTCTTGAGTGCAGTCTAGATCTGCAACAGAAATCATTCAGCTCATAGTGCAATTACACTCTTTCCCACACAAAATGCTTGTTGCTAATGGAAAAGCAAACTTGTCATTTAATAGAAGTGAACCAATTGATGCAAGCCATTTATTCTCTAGTGTCTCATCACTGGGGACAGGCTGTGCTTATTCTACAATGACATTTGTTTAAAGAAGGATATATATGTAAGTCCAGGACTGTCATGCATCTAGATACTGTTTTCTGGAATAGTAGAGTGAGGAACCCATTTGAAAAGTAGAGTAGAACTAATGAATTACATTATGAATGAGAAAGGTTCATTCTCAGATTAGTTATACCAGGAATAAATCAGATGGCTTTAGGCAAGTCACAGTTCCTGTCTTAGACCCTGCTCCTATGTACAATATGGATGAGATCATACTTGAAACTTGGAAAGACCTTGGAAAAATGCAATGCTTTGAAAATTCAGAAAGTGTTGACTTGAGACACAACATCTGCCTGTCTGTCTGTCTGTCTATCTATCTATCTATCTATCTATCTATCTATCTATCTATCTATCTATCTATCTATCTATCTATCTGCCATAGTATGCATGAGCTGCAAAAAAAAAAAAAAAAAAAAGGCTAGATATGCAGAAACTCTTACCAGCCTTCTTGTGGTCATCTGGAGCTTAGCAGCCCAGATATAATGTAATTGGTCTTTATCCTCAGCTTTATCAGCTCTACTGGCTTAGATATCTTATATAGAGCTAGCTGCATCAATCCTAAAATCTTGGCAATATCATATTTCCTGGGATTATTGCCAACTCATTTGTTTCTCATTTGAGCAGATTTTCCTCTTTTTACTGTATTTACTGCATTTTACTGTACATGCATAAACAGTGTTAGTGCCATTTTATTGTTGGGTATTCTAGAAATATTAAATTTTTATTATTATTATTATTTATTATTTATTAAATTTTTATACCGCCCTTCTCCCGAAGGACTCAGGGCGGTTTACAGCCATAATAAAAAACAACAGCAATATACACATAAAACCATAATTTAAAAAACTTATTATACAAATGGCCAAATTAAAACATTTAGAATAAAACCCCAAATTTTAAAATGTTAAAACATTAAAACTAATTAAAATCCTATTAAAATCCTATGCCAGTCCTGCGCGAACAAACAAATAGGTCTTCAGCTCTCGGTGGAAAGTCTGAAGGTCCGGCAGTTGCCGAAGTCCAGGGGGAACTTCGTTCCAAAGGGTGGGAGCCCCCACAGAGAAGGCCCTCCCCCTGGGGACCGCCAGCCGACATTGCTTGGCGGACGGCACCCTAAGGAGTCCCTCTCTGTGCGAGCGTACAGGTCGGTGGGAGGCATTCGGTAACAGCAGGCGGTCCCGTAAGTACCCTGGCCCTAAGCCATGGAGCGCTTTAAAGGTAGTCACCAACACCTTGAAGTGCACCCGAAAGACCACAGGTAGCCAGTGCAGACTGCGCAAGAGAGGTGTTACATGGGAGCAACGTGTGGCTCCCACTATCACCCACGCAGCTGCATTCTGAACCAACTGGAGCCTCTGGGTACTCTTCAAGGGGAGCCCCATGTAGAGAGCATTACAGTAGTCCAAGCGAGAGGCAACCAGAGCATGAGTGACCGTGCATAAGGTATCCCGGTCGAGGAAGGGGTGCAACTGGCGAACCAGGCGAACCTGGTAAAAAGCCCTCCTGCCGACAGTCGTCAAATGATCTTCGGAAGACAACCGTCCATCCAGGAGGATGCCCAAGTTGCGCACCCTTTTCACTGGGGCCAATGATTCGCCCCCAACAGTCAGCCGCGGCTGCAGCTGACTGTACCGGGGTGCCGGCATCCACAGCCACTCCGTCTTGGAGGGATTGAGTTTGAGCCTGTTTCTCCCCATCCAGACCCGTACAGCTTCCAAACACCGGGACAGCACTTCGATGGCTTTGTTGGGATGGCCTGGGGTGGAAAAGTACAGCTGCGTGTCATCAGCGTACAGTTGGTACCTCACCCCAAAGCCATTGATGATCTCACCCAGCGGCTTCATATAGATGTTGAACAGGAGAGGTGAGAGAATCGATCCCTGCGGCACCCCACATGTGAGGGGCCTCGCGGTCGATCTCTGCCCTCCTGCCAACACCGTCTGCGACCGGTCAGAGAGATAGGAGGAGAACCACCGATAAAGGGTGCCTCCCACTCCCAAACTCCCTAACCGGTGCAGCAGGATACCATGGTAGATGGTATCAAAAGGAGAGGTCTAATAGGACCAGGGCAGAGGAACAACCCCTGTCCCTGGCCCTCCAGAGATCATCAACCAACGCGACCAAAGCCGTCTCCGTACTGTACCCGGGTCGGAAGCCAGACTGGAACGGGTCTAGATAGACAGATTCCTCCAGGTATTGGGGTAATTGACATGGCACATTTGTGGCTCGATTATGGTTTAAGTGGATTGACTATCTATATATGTACCAGAAATTGAAGCACAATGAATCTAACATATTTTAGATTACAATGTATAATTTTGCAGGAACAATTGTTTTCCACAAAAAATGGAAATCATTTCTACAAATGTGGCTTTAAAATTAAAGTGGAGATGGCCATATCAGATAATAAGGAACTTTTATGACACTTAGACAATTATGGCCTGTTTGCTATTACCTAATAAATAAAATATGTTTTTCTATAATTATAGTTATACTTGGTCATAATTAGTCCTTAATATTCTATTTATTTTTGTCATTATAAATGAGGTCAAGGACTGGATTGTCGATCACTTGTCAGGTTAAATCAGTAATTTTTCTGTTCTTGGAATCATGGTTGAAAAATCAATGAAAAGGTCAAAGCAATGTGTGGCAGCTATAAAAAAGGCAGAGCCATTGGCATTACTAGGGAAAGTATTAGAAATAATGCTATCAGTCCTGTGATGCCCTCATACACACTTTAAAATGAGGCCACAATACAGTTGCCCTGTGCAGCTGCTCAAAAGTGAATTAAAAAGGGTAACTGATTGGGCTCGATTACTTTGCTTTCAAAAGAAGTCCAAAGAAATTTCTACTGGGAAACATGACATAAGCAATATATGCAACATGTTCAGTAAATACAAAAAGCATGAGGTTAGACCAGCATGAGGTTAGACTTCAGCTGATCTAACCTCATGCTAAGAACTACATCATTCTAGGGCTATTGGATCTCACTGCAATAATCTGCAAGACAGTAGATAGCAGCAAAGGACTAGATTAACAGGGGATCCAGACCAAACTAAACAAATGCTTTTTTCATAGAATTCATAACGAATCTATAGACTTCACATGACGCAGAAATGATCAATTACAGTGGATGATTGTAAAAAAACGAATCAAGCAAACAAGCAAAGGAGACTATTCTGTCAATGACTGAAGACAATGGGGACCCTCCAAAATGTCTCTGTATAAAATGCTGGGTGACCACAATGGAAAAGGGAACATTTCTTTCAGATTGGCTGGTAGACCTCTAGAGGCATTGTGGAAAGACTATGCTGCTCTTGGGGAACTCTTTGTCTAATTCAGCAGGATTCTTTCTCGTTTTCCATTTTCTGATTGAATATAATGGATTGAAGATGCTTTCCTGTATTAAACAGCAGGTTTTGTATCTAATCTGTCCTCTGTGCCTCTGAACATCTTGGGTTTTTTTCTTCTACCTTACTGAAAATATGTTTGATTACCCTGCATGGGGCGGGGCATTATCAATACAAACCAGCTGAGCACATTAAATTCCTTTTATACCAGTAAGAGAGCAATTCATCGTAATAACACCTTCCCACTGAAATGAATAGGGATTAATGTTCTTAATGTTGGTTCGATGCATCTTAGAAAATTGAGTTTGTGTTGCCCCTGAGCGCCATCTGTGTTACCTCCTTCTAGACAGAGAGACAAATAGGATGTCTTCGGCCTTTTTTGTTGTCAGAGACCACCCTCTTTTCCTGAAAAGAAGCCCAAACCATAAATACCTGCCTTACCTCTGAAGCTTCCAATGTTTAGCTATTTGAGAAATGAAATCCTATTACAGTTAAATGACTAATTCAGACCTAGCTCTGAATCTTATCAGGATTGGCTGATGTAATCTGGAATTTCCTGAAAGGCATGTACTATGCATACCCAAGGACTGAAATTAATGTGCGCGCCCCACATGTCAATGTCAGACAATCATGCATTGTGAGGGAATCCTGCTCCCTCCTTTGGTCTGTTAATGCACTCAGAATGAGAGGGAGCAAATGCATTTCTATAGAAAGTGATTTAGCTGCAAATCCTCAATCAATGAAGAGAACTTTAAAAGCTTAAGCTTTTTCAGCTTTGCCTACAAATGAGATTGTCCTGGTTTGGGGTGGGGAGGACGTACTTTCATTCAGACAATCCCAGAGTTACCAGCCCCCTCTTGCAATTTGCTGTGAAATTCCCCACAGACCTTTGGGCTGGGCTAGCCATCTTCTTTTTATACCTGGCTAGAACTAATACTGCAACTTGGAACCTTTGATCAAGTCTGCGTCTGTACATCTGTCATGGCTGCCTTTCACCTATCCAAACTTGATGAGCTGACATCCTGACATTAGCATGGGAGAGGGGAGAGGGAAAGATTGAAATGTAAGGAAGAAGGGGAGGGATGGAAACCCAGCTGAGCCCTGTGAGAAACTAGAGCCAGCCAAGGTCAATTAATGATATGCAGAGCTGGGAACTGAGCACCTGTTTCCTAAACAATATACAAGCACCTGATTGGACATTTGCAGATAACCGGGGGATGGCCGGTGGGTGGGGGAAGAGGGAATTTTCCTTTGTGTTGTTTGCATGGGGAAACCTCAGATTCAGCTTATGCTATTCCTGTAAGCATTTAAGCTTCAGTAAAGTATATTTTCAGCAAAACATATGGCCCAGGGGCCTTTCTTTGCTAGATGACTGAGTGGGATGGCTGACAACATCATTCCTTGTATTGAAATCTGTCCATCTTGTTTCTGTCTCATTTATATGGATTCATCTCTTGCACAAGGAGTAAATTCCTGATTCACTTTGCTCAGTTAAACATGTTTCTCAGATTGTTTTGTATCTATTTTCAACTACTCTACTGAGTCTTGGCATTCCGCAGAAGTTTGAGATCAGTTTAGACTATGCTACTGGTCCAAACCTTATCCTGTTAGGTGCCACTGTAAACAAGAATTCGTGTGTTTTTATAAGCACTTTCCATTTGTGTGGGATAATCCCGAGACCCGGCACCTAAAAGGGTCTCAAAGGCCTAAGAGCCTATGCGGAATTGAGCATGAATCTTGTAGCAGCAGGGGGAAATTTGTTTAGTTCACATTTGAATGTTAACATGCAAAATAATATTTTACCCAGATTTTCCAATGCATTTCTAATTTAAAAAAGCATACTGAAAAAAAGTTTGTACAAAAATACATATATTTATTAAATAAGGTATGAGAATACATTATGTTTGAAGAAACCAAACAAAAATGCATATCCTGGACACAGTAAAGCATACAATGTTGCTATGATATTTTGTTCTTAAACTTTCAATCAGACTTGACATATTTGTAAATACATTTGCAAATTGAGAGAAAGCAGAAAAACGTATTCATCCATCACCATGTTTATTTATTTTCAAGCAATAAAGCTAAAGGCTAAGATAGTTGGAATCTGTGAACCAAAAATTCCAGGTGGAGGAAAAATAACTGGACCCCAAGTTCTGTTGTCATGGCAAGAAAGCTTCTTTTATGGCATTTATTATTTAACACTAATCCTCTCTTCTTGTTCCTCTGGAAGATGCCTCTGAACAAAGCAGATCTTTATATCTTAATTTTTACAGCTCCAGAAGTGACTTCCCTTTGGTTTTAACTTAGAGGGCACAAGATCAGGGCCATCCCTGGATTTAATGGGCCATTTTGAATTTTCCTCTCAAACAGTTCCTCAGAACTCAAAGGAAAATATATACTGGCTGGATGAAATCATCCTTGGCCTTTGAACAATTGCTACAAAGGCTTCCCTGAATTAATATTAAGAATGCGAGCTCCTGCATTCATGCAAAGCATAGAGATCTAACCTGTCATTTAGTTTTATTCTAAATGCAGCTATTTCTGAATCTCTATCCGCTTGATTCTTTTGAAAGTTCTTTGAGAACTTTGGTAAAAAGGAGAACTGTGAGTGGCTTTATAAGTCAGATTTATTTATTTATTTATTTATTGTTTGTTTGTTTGTTCGTTTGTTTTCATTCATTCATTCATTCATTCTTCATATTTCTTAACTGTCCATCTCGCTTGTTTCTGATTGAGGTTTTTTGGGGGGATGAGTGCTTAAATTTTTTTCTGGGAAAGAGGGACAACTTTCTCCAAAATATAATATAAACTGTCATTTATATATAAACCAGGTACTTGAGAAGCAGTGACTGATGGAAGTAAGAATACAGATTATGCAGACTAGTTCCGGTTGGCTTTTGGAACTATCTTGGTTATTCTGGCAAATGTCTTATGTCTGGAATAAGGTAGTTTGGTGGGGGGAAGGGAAGCACTTTTGATAACATCAACCAAGATATCCTGCTGATTTCTGTATCTTATGTCTGTTAAGCAAGTGAGTAACACTGTTAGAAGACTTGGAATTGGACATCACCAGTTGTTGATCATATCCAACTTTATTTTTCCCTATTTACCAGAGTCAGCTGACACCATACAGATATTGGACCAATGACTAGACATTTTAAGTAGCTGAATGAGGGGCAATAATTTGAAGCTGGGTACAAATAAGACAGACTTTTGCAGCTAATGATTTGTGCAACTCTTGTGTGATTTGGAAATTGTGCAATTCTTCAACTCTGGATGAAATTGAACTCTGAAAGTACAGAGATATCTATCCTGGATTAATCTGTGTCTAGTTCGGTTCTGCAACCCAACAACAAAGACACAGACTTCAGAGGATAATTAGAACTGCAGAAAAAATAATTGCTACCAACCTGCCTTCCATTGAGGACCTGTATACTGCACGAATCAAGAAGAGGGCCGTGAAAATATTTACAGAACCCTCACATCCTGGACATAAACTGTTTCAACTCCTACCCTCAAAACGACGCTATAGAGCACTGCACACCAGAACAACTAGACACAAGAACAGTTTTTTCCCGAAGGCCATCACTCTGCTAAACAAATAATTCCCTCAACACTGTCAAACTATTTACTAAAACTGCAGTACTATTAATCTTCTCATCGTTCCCATCACCAATCTCTTTCCATTTATGACTGTATGACTGTAACTTTGTTGCTGGTAATCCTTATGATTTATATTGATATATTGACCGTCAATAGTGTTGTAAATGTTGTACCTTGATGAACGTATTTTTTCTTTTATGCACACTGAGAGCATATGCACCAAGACAAATTCCTTGTGCGTCCAATCACACTTGGCCAATAAAAAATTCTATTCTATTCTATTCTATTCTATTCTATTCTATTCTATTCTATTCTATTCTATTCTATTCTATTCTAGTAAGGCTTGTGTGGTTTTAATAGCCCGGAGTGCATTTGGTCCTCTGTGTCTTGTCAGGGATTGTTTTCTCAATGAATTGATAACTTTATATGTGGATTATTTCAATGGAAACTGCAAGGGTCTGCTTCTGATAATGACTCGGAAGCTGTGCTTAGTGCAGAATATGGCAGTGAGGATGTTACTCAGAATACCCTTCCCAAACCCCATATAACTTGGATGCTAAAAAAGCATGCAGTAGCTTAGTCCATACTTCTGATAAGACATTTAGATTTTACCCATGACATTTAAGACTTTTAAAAGATTAGAAACCTAATTATTAAAGAAGTACCTTCTTACACATGTACCTGCCTGAACATTAATATCTACAGGGCATAGGTAGCACTCACAGCTGGAAGAGCATATTATGTGGGAACATGGAAGAAGATAATCCTGGAACAGCACTCATGTCAAGACCAGACTGACACTGACATTGGATGCCTTTGGCATCAGAAGACCATCTGGCATGGGGGGGGGGACTTAATGGCCATAACCTGACCATGTCTTCTGTCCATTGTGTCTCTCTGTCTCATATTTCTGTGATTAATAGTCTTTGAAATTAAGGTATTATAGATTACATTTGATTTGGTTGTACTGTTTTATCATGCTTTTTAAAGGATTGTACCTTTTTTCTAAATAATGGACAGGAATAAATAAACAAATGCAAAACAGAATATTGAATATTGTACATTAGATATGCAAAATCCTTTCATATGCCATCCAGAGTACCTTTGCCGAATGAGATCAGCAGCATATAATTAAATAAATAAATAAAACATCCCATCAAAACACTACATGAAGTTTTTTAATTTCGTATTTTTAGTGTAAGGACATACACTGGTATAGTGGAATTGTCACCAACTGTGACCCACAGAAATAGATTTCTGACTGTAGCTCAGAAGTCTACAGCTTCTAAGGCAATAGATGGATCATGGAATGAAATCAAAGGCATTGTTTAAAAGCAACGAATAGATTATGTTGGATCCTTTGCCAGGGATCCATGATCTTTTTGACACCTGAGGGATTGTCTGGCAGTCCCAATGCATCATATGGGCCTGACATTGATGACTATTTTATTGAGGAGTAAAGCAATCTTTAGTTGTCTTTGAGTGATAGCCAAGGGGAGTGTTTCAATCAACATTCTGGTAATGATAGCCTACATTTCACTTTTTTGATCTATTGATTCAGACCAATGGCATCACCCACTGCCATTTCAATAAATCAGCTCTTTCCCAAGTCATATTAAAGAAGCTTTAATGTGGGTGCCTCCTTAATCCTAGGAAGGAAGTGAACCATAGTGACACAAAATACACTTCTAAGAGGCTTGAACAATAGGGGCATGTATAAATATGTTGTTCTCCTATTCTCTAAAACACTTTATTGTTTGCTTGTGGGCACAAATTAAAGAGAAAGCCTATATATTTCAGGATTCCGATCAGAGACAGAATGCTGGCCCACCAAGTATCAGGCTCAACATTGAAATGGTGAACCTCAGTCATAGCATTTTTGTTTCCCATAAGAGTAAAGAGTATTGTGTCCAGAGTAAGTTGGTTGTACTTAGTTTCCACTAAAATTAATGCAACTTTGCTTAGTAATTTAGATTAACTATTTCTCTTCTGTGTGTACTAAATAAAGAGGGCCATAATACTAGGGCCATGTCAGTACTTCGGTACTTAATCACTGACATGGTCATTGTCTTCCTCTTATCTTTCTAGGACAAAATACAGCTGTTAATTCTGCAATCTCTAACATCCCACCACTTGATTTTTCTCTACACACAGTGCAGGATATGGGGGATTGCAATTAGATATGTTGGATATTGCTCACCCAAAAGAGTTGTTCTGTTTTTTATTGCAGGTTATTCAACTCAATCAGCTTGCTGTTCACGCTGTGGAAAGTTCAAGTTGAGTAGAAATCAAGGAAATCACTTTGACAGTTGGAAGTGAAGAAAACTTAAGCATTATGTGGTAAAAGATGAAAGAAGAGACTGCAGAAAATAGTCTGCTGTTCAATGTGTGTTAAAGTTTTGTTAACGGGAAATGCCAAATAGGCACTGCAAATAGGCAAAGGAATGGAAATAGTAACAGATTATTTATATATATCTTTATATCTTTATGAATATATATATCTTTGTGAATATATATATTCACACACACACACATTCACAAGGATGGTGACTGTTGCTGTCAAATAAACATTTGCAATATTGAAGGAAGACATAAAAGTGCAAGGACAGCACACTGACAACCAAATACAGATCGTCAAAGTTACTATTTGCGCAGATGTAACATATGAATGTGAAAGCTGGATCATCAAAATGGCTGAAAAAAGAAAAAAAAGGATAGCTTTGTGGAGATAATGGTTGAGAATACCCTGAAAAGAAAACAAATTGTCTTGTCAAAAGTTTTGTCCAGGCCTTCCCAATCTGAAAGCTCTCCAAATATGTGGGTTTCAGTTGTGGAAGCTGAAGTGCCTGTCTTTTTCGCCCCTTCTTCTCTTCCTGAAAGTTTGGTATTCCACTTGGAGTGAGAAAGCATCCCTGACAAAATTTTCAATTGCCTATGTTTGGTGGAAAGGAAATGAGTCTGGAAAAAAAATCTGGATTTAGCATTTTCATCTGCACCAGCAATGTTAACAGAAAAGGGGCATTACTGATATCAGAATGCAGCAATCTTAAGGTCAATTGGAGGCCAGAGTGGGGAACAAGTATATATATATTGTCTCACATATAAGCTACAGCGTACAATGTAACAGAAAGTTGTTTAGATGTATCACACGCAGCAGCTTCACTCAAAGAGATCTGGCAAAGGAAACCAAACAAAGCAATATTATACATGCCTGTGCTGGAAACCACTTTTCTTTTTCTTTTCTTTTCTTTTCTTTCTTTCTTTCTTTCTTTCTTTCTTTCTTTCTTTTTTTTTTTTTTGTTTTTTTGTTAGAACTCAACATTAGCAAGAGGCAAAAAGGTAGATGAAAACCTATAACACTGTCCAACATCAGTTCAGGCAGGAGTAAAATTAGGGATCTGCAATGCTTCAAATAATCAAAAAAGTGCTTTGGAATGCAGGGGCAGAATGTTGTGCGTGTGTTTGTGTGCTTGTGCATGTGCATTTGAATAAAGCACCTGCCTATAACTCTTTTAAACAAATACATCAGTGATGGGTTTCGAAATTTTTTACTGCTAGTTCTGTGGGTGTGGCTTGGTGGACATGTCATGGCTTGGCGGGCGTGGCATGGTGGGCGTGGCAGGGGAAGGATACTGTAAAATCCCCATTTCCTCCCAATCAGCTGGGACTTGGGAGGCAGAGAATAGATGGAGGCGGGGCCAGTCAGAATTTTTACTACCGGTTCTCAGAACTATTCAAAATTTTTGCTACCGGTTCTCCAGAACTGGTCAGAATCTGCTGAAACCCACCTCTGAAGTATATCTTTTCAGAGGATTACATAGCAGCCACACAATTTCAGGAAAAGATAAAGTTACCTTAAACAATGCTATGTTCATATCTCTCCACACACTAAAAAGCATTCTTCTGAATTATTTCTCAAATACTGCATAGACCTAATTGAAATGAATTGTTTATTTGCAGTATATCTTTCTAGCCCGTCAGACAATGCTCAGAGATCATGAAACAGTCTTAGGCCAAGAAAAGGTGGAAAATATTATTTCATAAAACCACACAGAATTTTTGCCCTTAAAGCCAGCGAAATTGCCCTTTCTTCACTGTTGCCTAGGCCAGTATTGCTGCTCAATCAGAAAAGCACTTCAGCTGCCTGTCTTGGACTGTTGACATGCCATTTAGCATGCAAAGCTGCATTAGCAGGATTGCAGATTGTTGTTAACCCTTCTTTATAGATAATATTTTGCTTTTTGAGAGACTATGCTAGGTGCCTATTAAAGATCATTGCCTTTCAGTTCAATGGTTTGTCCTCCTTGTGACCAAGTGAAGAGGCAAGGATATGCCAGTCTTGGCCATCTTTTGAAGCACATCCAAACTTCTAACCCTGCCTTTCCCTTCCACCCTCTTGTTTGCTATTTTCCTCAGGCCAGCAGGAAGAAAAGACATTGCTCTCTATTCCAAATTCTTTTTTAGAACTAGGTTCCGCACCATGCTGGGCTCAAAAGTTCATTATTAAAGCTAATCCTGCATCTTCCCAGTGGTGGCCTTTGCCCTTTTGTGAGCAAAAGCTGCTCAATGTATGGCATTTTTTGAGACCAAGATGATTTACCTATTTATACAGGCAACTACAGACCTCACCACTGATTATGAGATTCAAGAAGAGAAAAAATCAGGATGTAAAGTAGATATATACATTTATCATTGTTCCTGATGTTATCCCAAATCTCTTCATTCTACAGAATTAAACTGCTCAGTGCCATTAAACTGTAAGCCATCTAGTGTTACATTTTGGCCTTGGAGCACCATCTAGTTACTTCCATAACTCTTCTTTGATGAACCTCCCACTGCATCTTTTCTTGCTCCATTCCTATTACTAGAAATTACATGCATGTTGATTGTTCAAGGAATGATATATTAACCAGTGCTTACCTTTCTATTAACATCTATGGGATTTATTATTAATGACAGGAACTGAGCTAAATACATAATTAATAAAAGCACAACCATGTAAAATGCCAATAATTCCATCTATATCAAGATATGAAAAACAAAAACAGGATTGCTTTTATAATTAGGAATGGTATAACAAGATCAGCACGTGGTTGAAATGCAATCAATGATGAAATGTTATTGATTAGACTTTGTGGTCAACCTTTAATGTGAAAATCATTCAAGTTTAGCCTCAACCACTGATGCAGGAGAAAAGGAAGTTGTTGACTTCTATGATTAGGTTCAACTGACATTAATAATAATAATAATAATAATAATATTTTAATTTGTATACCGCCCTTCTCCCGAAGGACTCAGGGCGGTGAACAGGCAGATAAAATATAAATACACACAATAATTTAAAACAACCCTTAAAAAACTGATTTAAATGCCCAAAACGTTAAAAACATACTCCCCTGTAAAATAACACAATTTTAAAAACCCATCTAATAAAAATAAAAATCAGGCTAGTCCAGCCATATGAAATAAATAAGTTTTAAGTTCGCGAAAGGTCTTAAGGTCAGGTAATTGTCGAGTCCGAGGGAAGTTCGTTCCACAGGGTGAGCTCCCACAGAAGGCCCTCCTGGGGCCGCCAGTCGACACTGTTTGGCTGGCGGCACCCTGAGAGTCCCTCTCTGTGGGAGCGTGCGGACGATGGGAGATAGAAGCCGGCAGTAGGCGGTCCCGTAGATAGCCGGTCCTAAGCCATGGGCGCTTTAAAGGTGGTAACCAATACCTTGAAGCGCACCGGAAAACCACAGGTAGCCAGTGCAGTCTGCGCAGGATAGGTGTTATGTGGGAGCTCGAGGCGCTCCCTCAATAACCCGCAGCCGCATTCTGAACTAGCTGAAGTCTCCGGGTGCTCTTCAAGGGGAGCCCCATGTAGAGAGCATTGCAGTAGTCAGGCGAGAGGTAACAAGGGCATGAGTGACTGTGCATAAGGCATCCCGGTCCAGGAAGGGCGCAACTGGCGGATCAGGCGAACCTGATAAAATGCTCTCCTGGAGACGGTCGCCAAATGGTCTTCAAGGACAACCGGCCATCCAGGAGCACGCCCAAGTTGCGTACCTTCTCCATCGGGCCAATGATTCACCCCGACAGACAGCCGCATCTGCAGCTGACTGTGCAGTGCCGGCATCCACAGCCACTCCGTCTTGGAGGGATTAAGTTTGAGCCTGTTCCTCCCCATCCAGACCCGTACGGCTTCCAGACACCGGGACAACACTTCGACAGCTTCACTGGGGTGGCCCGGGGTGGAAAAGTACAGCTGGGTGTCATCAGCGTACAGTTGGTATCTCACCCCAAAGCCACTGATGATCTCACCCAGCGGCTTCATATAGATGTTGAACAGGAGGGGTGAGAGAATCGACCCCTGTGGCACCCCACACATGAGGCACCTTGGAGTCGATCTCTGCCCCCCTGTCAACACCGTTTGCGTCCGATCAGAGAGGTAGGAGGAGAACCACCGATAAACGGTGCCTCCCACTCCCAACCCCTCCAACCGGCGCCAGACATTGACTGAACATGCAAGCAAAATATGTTGTTTGGGATTGGACACTGAAATGCCAAAGTTGGAAACATGAAAGAGGAAAATGTAGTTGGACTGCATGACATGAGAAACTGAAATGAAGCAAAAGACCGATTTATCAATTTCTGCCATTCCAATAACTTCAGAGCTAACACTCTCTTCAAACAACCCAAATAATGCCTCTTTACACTGATACTATTGGATGTAGCATATGAAATAATTTGGCTATATTATTGCTAAAAGGAGGTGGGGAGCTGAATTATAGCATCAAAGATATGGTCAGGTCCTGACTGGAACAGATCACAGATTACTTGTGTGCAAGCTGACAAGTTGACAGCAAATTAAGCTAAAAAAAAATTAAGAAAGACAGTCTCTTTCCACAATATGATGTTGAGTATATAGCCACCATTTCCAAGAACATTGGGAATCTCTGAAGTATTTCATTGCTCAAGAAGCAAAGGAATTATGGAATAGATTTTAAAAAGTAGTTAAAGATGAACATAAAAGTGACTGCCAGAAATGAAGAAAGCAAAGAAAGCAAACTGGATGTCAAAACAAACTATATAAATTGCCAAGAAGAGAAGTCAAAGCCAAGAAAGGCAAAAAAATATTGGAAAGGAATTTAGCAAAGAGTTTCAGAGTGCTGCTACAAGAAACAACAAGCAATATTATAACAGCATCTATAGAGACATTTAAAATGGAAGAATACATTTTGTGGAAGGGAAATCTTCCAAAAGATCTCTGAATTCAGGAGGTTCTAATCTTGAATTGGTAGCTGAAGGACGCCAATGGAGAGATAGCAACCAATTCAAAGCGTATCAAAAGAAAATGGAAGGAGTATACATACACTGCACAGAAGAGAGATCAACATCCAAGCTTTCTTAGAAGCAATTCCCCACTTCAACGACTTCTAGTACTAGAAGGTGAAGTTAGAACAACACTTCAGTCATTACCAAGTACAAGCTTGGTACCAAGCTACAAGAACTGATCGAATACTTACTGAAATATGGAAAGCAACAAAATAAGCCAAGGTCCTAACCAAGCTAGACCAGCAAATCTGAAGAATAACAGTGACCAACCTACTGAAGAGGTCAATCGGTGTTTCAATACCAAATAAAGGAGACGTGACAGAGTGTATAAACAATTGTACAATAGCCTTAATTTCACACACTAGCAAAATAATGCTTAGGATCATCCAACACAGATTAAAGCTTTACATGGATAAAGCTACTGCAGAAAGACTGGCTCCAGATTAGCAAAGGTGTATCATAAGTGTATATTCTCCCCTTATTTATTCACCTATATGCTGACTATATATTAAAGGAAGCTGGATTAGAAGAAAATGAGTGTAATTTTAAAATTAGAGGAGGAAACATTACAATACAGTACCTGTGCTATGCTGATGATAATAGAATAGAATAGAATAGAATAGAATAGAATAGAATAGAATAGAATAGAATAGAATAGAATAGAATTTTTTATTGGCCAAGTGTAATTTGTCTTGGTGTATATGCTCTTCCTTTGTCAAGGAATTTGTCTTGGTGTATATCCTCTCAGTGTACATAAAAGAAAAGATACGTTCACCAAGAATCATAAGGTACAACACTTAATGATAGTCACAGGGTACAAATAAGCAATCAGGAAACAATATCAATATAAATCGTAAGGATACAAACAACAAGGTTACAATCATAAAATCATAAGTGGAAGGAGATGGGTGGTGGGAACGATGAGAAGATTAATAGTAGTGCAGATTTAGTAAATAGTTTGACAGTGTTGAGGGAATTTTTTGTTTAGCAGAGTGATGGCGTTCAGGAAAAAACTGTTCTTGTGTCTAATTGTTCTGATGTGCAGTGCTCTATAGCACTGTTTTGAGGGTAGGAGTTGAAACAGTTTATATCCAGAATGGGAAGGGTCTGTAAATATTTTCACAGCCCTCTTTTTGACTCCTGCAGTATACAGGTCCTCAAAGGAAGGCAGATTGGTAGCAATTGTTTTTTCTGCAGTTCTAATTATCCTCTTTTATTATCCTATTATTATCCTAATTATCCTAATTATCCTAGTACTACTCTGATAGCTAAAAATGCAATGGATCTGGAAGCACTAGTATTAAACATCAAAGAGCAATAGTGAAAAAAATGAGACTAAACTTAAATATAAAGAAGACTAAACAAATGACAACACAACAGGTAGAACAATCAGCCTTAGAATTGACTAGAAATGATTTCAAAGTGGTGGATAGCTTCTGCCTCTATGATCAACATTAAAGGAACAAACAGTCAAGAAATCTGTCATGTAGACTAGCACTTCTTAGAACAGCCATGGAGGCCTTGAAAACATATTCAAACACTACGATGTGTCTACACTTTCAAAGATCAGAATCATGCAAACTATGGTATTCCCTGTGACACGTTATGGAAGCAAAAGTAGGACTTCGACCAAGCAGGATAAGAAAAGTAGTCTTTGAGCTTTGGTGTTAGAGAAGACATAGAATATAGAATTACAAGGCTGGAAAGGACCTTGGAGGTCTTCTAGTCCTGTCCTCTGCTCAAGGCAGGAGCCTTATACCATCCCAGTCCAATGGTTGTCCAGTCTATTTTTGAAAACATCCAGGGTTGGAACACCTACAACTCCAGCAGGCAAGTTATCCCATTGATTAATTTTGCTTACTGTCAGAAAATATCTTCTTACTTCTAAGTTGGATCTCTTTTTAACAAGCTTCCACCATTATTTCTTGTCCTGCCCTCCGGTGATTTAGAGAATAAATCAATCCTCTCTTCTTTGTGACAGCTCCTCAAGTACAGAAGACAGTTATATGTCCCTGCTAATCCTGACTAGTCCTGAATGCGATGTGAGTAGCGAAAAAAGTAAACTGATGGTTCATCAAACAAATCAACCCAGAGTTCTCACTCAAGTTATAAATGACCAAGCACTAAATATTGTGTGTAGACCCTGATCTCTTTCTAGCTAAAACACTGGAAAAATGGGAGAAAACAGAAGAAGAAGCTAACCAGCAGCAAGGTGGATGGATTCAGATGTACAGGCAATTAGTGCCCTATTGGGAGGCTTGAAAGAACAGGCTGGGCTAGATCATGATGAAGAAAAGGCATGTGGTTGCTAGGAGTTGAAAACAACTTGATGACAGATAATCAATCAATCAAGCAGTCCACCTACTTGCTTGAATGTAAATGCTCAGTAACCAAATTCCTCCAATTCTATGTGATGCTAACTTTCACTGCTTTTTTGTTTATTCATGCGGCTGATCTGATTCATTCTGAGATCATTCAAGAAAATGAGAAACATTATAAGGCAATATAATCAATTGCATTTGCTTAATTGATGGTGTAACTAAGGGCAGAATGAGGGTAATGTAAAAAAAGTCAATATTTTTACAAGAAATTACTTTGTTATGACACTATTAAAACTGTATACTTAGCTTAGCCTTAACACCAAATAACAATGTTGAGAATGAATGTAATACTGGAGAAACCAAGCTAAATGTTTACACTACAATCCTACTTTCAAGCTTGTTTCAACAAAACTAATGCATGGAACAAAATAAACATAGTCATATATGTGCAAAGTGAATTAGGAAATCACAAATCTCTTTCTAATTGTATAAAAAAAATAGAAAGTTTTTTGGGGGGGAATTGAAAAAAATTGCCTGGCATTTTTAGGGTCTTTCTGCTGAGAGAAGATTATTTTTCCACAACAAACCTCACTGATATGAAGGCAGCATTCTTCCATTCTTTGTAGGGCTGAGCAAAAATGACCTCCCCAAATTGATTAATCAAATGTGGAAGGATAATTTGTGAAGGTGGAGCGTTTGATAGGTTTTCAGAAAACGGTTCCTTCTAGCCCCTGCCTGTCACAAACCAGTCGTTCCCAGAATTATGAAAGCTGAAGTCCAATGTGTCTGAAGGACTCTGGTTAGGGAGGGGTTTGAAAAAAGTCAGGTTTCTGGAACTTAAAAGCAGTGGCAGGAATCCTGTTGATGAATGCATCTGTTTGTGACATTACAGCAGTGCTTCTCAAATAGTGGGGCGGGCCCCCCAGGGGGGGCGCGAGGCTCCGTAAAGGGGGGCGCGTTTGACCTCGGCAAACACTGTCATAACAAGCTAAGCCCCGTGTTTACAGTCGCGCGGGGGGGCGCGAAAAATGTTTTCTTCTTCCTAGGGGGGCATGACAGAAAATAATTGAGAAGCACTGCATTACAGGAAGGCCAAAGGAGAGGAAATCTCTGCAAATAGCAATAGCAATAACACTTAGACTTATATAGACCTCTTCATATTGCTTTACAGCCCTCTCTATGTAATTTACAATATCAGCATATTAATAATATTAATATTAATATTAATAATAATAATAATAATAATAATAATAATAATAATAATAATAATAATAATAATAATAATAATAATAATAATAATAATGATGTTTTAATTTGTATACCGCCCTTCTCCCGAAGGACTCAGGGCGGTGAACAGGCAAATAAAATACAAACAGAAACATACACCATAATTAAAATAACCCTTAAAAAACTGATTCAAGTATGCCAGAAATTTAAAATAACATTACACCCCATACAAATTACAACAATTTAAAACCCACAATTAAAATTTAAAATTTAAAATCAGGCCAGTCCAGCCATATTGAATAAATAGGTTTTAAGTTCGCAGGGAAAGGTCCTAAGGTCAGGTAGTTGTCGAAGCCCGGGGGGGAAGCTCGTTCCACAGGGTAGGAGCCCCCACAGAGAAGGCCCTCCCCCTGGGGGCCGCCAGTCGACATTTTTTGGCTACGGCACCCTGAGGAGTCCCTCTCTGTGGGAATGCACCGGACGCTGGGAGATAGAGGCCGGCAGTAGGCGGTCCCGTAAGTAGCCCGGTCCTAAGCCATGGAGCGCTTTAAAGGTGGTAACCAATACCTTGAAGCACACCCGGAAAACGACAGGTAGCCAGTGCAGTCTGCGCAGGATAGGTGTTACGTGGGAGCTCCGAACCGCTCCTTCAATAACCCGCGCAGCTGCATTCTGGACTAGCTGAAGTCTCCGGGTGCTCTTCAAGGGCAACCCCATGTAGAGAGCATTGCAGTAGTCGAGACGAGAAGTAACGAGAGCATGAGTGACCGTGCATAGGGCATCCCAGTCCAGGAAGGGACGCAACTGGCGGATCAGGCGAACCTGATAAAAAGCTCTCCTGGAGACAGTCGCCAAATGATCTTCAAAGGACAACCGAACATCCAGGAGCACGCCCAAGTTGCATACCTTCTCCATCGGGGCCAACAATTCGCCCCCGATAGACAGCCGCATCTGCAGCTGACTGTGCCGAGGTGCCGGCATCCACAGCCACTCCGTCTTGGAGGGATTAAGTTTGAGCCTGTTCCTCCCCATCCAGACCCGTATGGCTTCCAAACACCGGGACAGCACTTCGACAGCTTCGCTGGGGTGGCCTGGGGTGGAAAAGTACAGCTGGGTGTCATCAGCGTACAGTTGGTATCTCACCCCAAAGCCACTGATGATCTCACCCAGTGGCTTCATATAGATGTTGAACAGGAGGGATGAGAGAATCGATCCCTGCGGCACCCCACACGTGAGGCGCCTCGGAGTTGATCTCTGCCCCCCTGTCAACACCGTCTGCGTCCGGTCAGAGAGGTAGGAGGAGAACCACCGATAAACGGTGCCTCCCACTCCCAACCCCTCCAACCGGCGCAGCAGGATACCATGATCGATGGTATCAAAAGCCGCTGAGAGGTCTAATAGGACCAGGGCAGAGGAACAACCCCTATCCCTGGCCCTCCAGAGATCATCCACCAGCGCGACCAAAGCTGTCTCCGTACTGTATCCGGGCCGAAAGCCGGACTGGAACGGGTCTAGATAGACAGCTTCATCCAGGTACTGGGGTAGCTGACATGCCACCACACTCTCTACAACCTTCGCCGTAAAGTGAAGATTGGAGACTGGCCGGTAATTCCCTAAAACAGCTAGGTCCAGGGAAGGCTTCTTGAGGAGGGGTCTCACCACCACCTCTTTCAAGGCAGCGGGAAAGACCCCCTCCCGCAAAGAAGCATTTGCAATCCCCCAGAGCCAGCCTCGTGTCACCTCCTGTGTAGCCAGTACTAACCAGGAGGGGCACGGATCCAGTAAACATGTGGTGGCATTCAGCCTACCCAGCAACCTGTCCATGTCCTCGGGAGTCACAGGGTCAAAATTATCCCAAACCACCTCAACAAGACGGGTCTCGGAACTCTCGTCTGGATCTACCCAATTTTGATCCAATCTGTCTCGAAGCTGAACGATTTTATCGTATAGATAACCGTTAAACTCCTCAGCACGCCCTTGTAGGGGGTCCTCCCACCCCTCCTGTTGAAGGAGAGAACGGGTCACCCGAAACAGGGTGGCCGGGCGGTTATCTGCCGACGCAATGAGGGAGGAAACGTAGGAACGTTTCGCTCAGTGCCACTAGATAGGTCCTGCTATAGGACCTAACTAGTGTCCGGTCAGCCTCCAAATGGCTGGATCTCCAGACACTCTCTAGGCGTCTTCTCCGGCATTTCATCTCCCTTAGCTCCTCGGAGAACCAAGGAGCTGGTTGAGACCGACGCTGGGTCAGAGGCCGCAAAGGCATGACACGGTCCAAAGCTCCAGGCCGTGACTAGCTCTTCAGTCGTGCCGTGGGCCAGATTCTCGGGAAGCGGCCCAAGCTCCGTCAGGAACCTCTCAGGGTCCATCAGGCGCCTGGGACGGAACCAACGCATTGGTTCCGTCTCCCTGCGGCGGTGGGTAGCGGTCTGAAAGTCCAGACGAAGGAGAAAATGATCTGACCATGACAAAGGGTCGATAACTAAATCTTTTAAAATCAGATCATTCAACCACTGGCCAGAGATAAAAACCAAGTCTAGGGTGCCTCCCCCAATGTGAGTAGGGCCATCAATTAATTGAGTCAGGTCCATGGCCGTCATGGAAGCCATGAACTCCCGAGCGGTCGAGGATGCCGTGCCAGTTGATGGCAAGTTGAAATCCCCCATGACCAACAGTCTAGGGGTTTCAACTGCCAACCCAGCTAGCAACTCCAACAGCTCGGGCAGGGCTGTTGTCACGCAGCAAGGAGCCAGGTACGTGATCAACAAGCCCACCTGAGTCCCACGACCCCACTTCACATAGAGGGTTTCACACCCAGCTATCTGAGGCACAGTGGTCTCCCACGGTTCCAGACTCTCCCTAATAATAACCGCCACCCCGCCACAGGGTGGCCGGGCGGTTATCTGCCGACGCAATGAGGGAGGAAACGTAGGAACGTTTCGCTCAGTGCCACTAGATAGGTCCTGCTATAGGACCTAACTAGTGTCCGGTCAGCCTCCGAATGGCTGGATCTCCAGACACTCTCTAGGCGTCTTCTCCGGCATTTCATCTCCCTTAGCTCCTCGGAGAACCAAGGAGCTGGTTGAGACCGACCCTGGGTCAGAGGCCGCAAAGGCACGACACGGCCCAAGCTCCGTCAGGAACCTCTCAGGGTCCATCAGGTGCCTGGGACGGAACCAACGCATTGGTTCCGTCTCCCTGCGGCGGTGGGTAGCGGTCTGAAAGTCCAGACGGAGAAAATGATCTGACCATGACAAAGGGTCGATAACTAAATCTTTTAAAATCAGATCATTCAACCACTGGCCAGAGATAAAAACCAAGTCTAGGGTGCCTCCCCCAATGTGAGTAGGGCCATCAATTAATTGAGTCAGGTCCATGGCTGTCATGGAAGCCATGAACTCCCGAGCGGTCGAGGATGCCGTGCCAGTTGATGGCAAGTTGAAATCCCCCATGACCAACAGTCTAGGGGTTTCAACTGCCAACCCAGCTAGCAACTCCAACAGCTCGGGCAGGGCTGTTGTCACGCAGCAAGGAGCCAGGTACGTGATCAACAAGCCCACCTGAGTCCCACGACCCCACTTCACATAGAGGGTTTCACACCCAGCTATCTGAGGCACAGTGGTCTCCCTCGGTTCCAGACTCTCCCTAATAATAACTGCCACCCCGCCACCCCTACCTTGGGCCCTCAGCTGATGGAATGCTTGGAAACCTGGTGGGCACATCTCTACTAGGGGAACCCCCCCTTCCGTGCCCAACCAGGTTTCCGTGATGCCCATAACATCCGTGGTCCGTATTGCCTCCAACTATTTGGGTCCTCATTTTACAGATCTCAGAAGGATGGAAGGTTGAGTCAACCTTGAGCCAGTCAGGATCTAACTCCTAGCAGCGTGTTTTTAAATTCTCATATGAGTAATTCTAATCAGAGATCACAGAATGAACAGGCTGAATGTCAATGTTATGTTGTAAGATAATGCGTTGACTATTACATTTGAGTCAAAATCTGTGTCTCTTAATGACTGGAGCTAGGGGTATTTCAGTAGAGGTTGGACTTGGCTTAGATTCAGATCAGGATTTGTCAGGGGAAGTTTAGTGCTCCATTGGCCATCACTGGAAAATCAACAGCTGGCTATAACATTTTTATTTTGAACAGAACTGCATTAAATTTCTACAACAGCTCATTCTATGAGAAACCTACCTAATTTCTGAGATGTATTTTGTGCAAGAACAGCCTCTAGAGTTTAAGGTATTTAAAGGATTTACTTACTCACCAGTTTTTGGTGAGACAAGGTTTTATATGAAGACTTCATATATTATAGATGGAGGAAGCATGGAGAGGAAATTTGCAATATTTCAGAAGGATACAACCATAACCTCTTAAGGGAATTAAAAAGTCACGTAAAAAGAAAACACAGATTATGTGTTTATGTTAGGTATGCTTGTCTTGTGTTGTGTCATTGTAATAAAACCAATAAAAACTTTTTTTTAAAAAAGGGAATTAAAAGAGATTTACTATCCACTCTCCTGACATTGAATGAATCAATATACTAGAGAGATGCTCCTCAGTAACTTGTAACATTTCAGAAGGACTGACCCAGCAACTACGGTATTATAACAAATGAAATACAGATTTATTGCATAATCTGTAGAGATACATAATTAATATTTAGGGATAGTTCTTTTGTACATTATATACTGAATTTCGTATTTCTCTGTGTGATATTCAGACAGATATATGATATAAATGTATTATTTAGATATACAAGCATCATACACACACACACACACACACACACACACACACACACACCACAATTAACATAGAATTGTATAGAGCAGGGGTCCCCAACCCCCAGACCACAGACCACTACTGGGCCATGAGCTATTCAAAACTGGGCTGACCAAATGGTGGGTGACCATGCACACATGCATCCTGCCTTGCGCGAGCAGTGGGCAAGTGTGTGCATGCACATTCCATTTCCATGAGCGGCGTGTGCGCATGCTCGCAGCTCTCACAAATAGAGTTGCACATGCATGCGTGCTTCCCCACCACTTGCACGGAACCATCCTCTCCCCGCCCCCACTGGTCCGCAAAGCCAGAAAGGTTGGGGAACTCTGGTATAAAAAGCAAAGTATTACAATAACCACAAGAAGGATTACAACCAGATCAAAGCAGAAAGGATCAACACTGAACCTGAAAATAAGGAATAAAGGAGATCATGTTCTCTGAACATAAATACTGATAAATAAAACACAATATATTTAAATAAACAATAGCATGAATAACTTAAAATGGCTAAGTGCTAGTTTGTGGAAAAAAAGATTTTAGAATAAGATTGGACAGAAAGGAAAAGACTTGGTTGGAATGAGGCAAAAACTAGATTAGAAACAGATTGGTACTAATGTGGAACAGAAGTCACAAATCTCCCAAACACCATCATAGTTATAAATTCAACTCAGAAGAGAGAGAACTAGGGCAGTGCACAAAAGAAATCAGTGCAAGCTGATATATTAATCCAATGCCTTTTTCTCAAAACACTGTAATTAGAGACCTCTGATAAATCATGCCCTGGGATTGGAAATTATATCAGACAGTTTCAAATTAATACCCCTAATTTTCCTTTTCTGTTTTGTAGCTTCATGTTCTATGGAAACTTTAGGACAACTATTACAATTTCTGTAGATATTGTGTCCACCACTTCCCTTGTGTCTTAATCACTTGATGAGAACCTCAAATTGATTCACAGGACTCTGAAGGATCCGATTGCTGAATTCTGTCTGGGATCAGGATTGATTGAAATCTCAGTCTTCTTTAACTATGCAGCCAATCGTTTATGGCAGTATTCTAAATTGACTGGAGGCAGATTCAGCTTAATTAAAGGCAACTTATAAATAATTTGCCCGAGGAGCCCTCACACTTGGCCAAATTTTACTTTAAGGCAGTTTTGGGAAGCTAGTTTATACGAAGGACTTGTCTTATGTTGTGCGTGAAAAGCCTGGTAGATAACACATTATGTCTGCTCAAAGTAAAGTTCCATAAAAACTAACCATGAAACTACAAACAGCAACTAAAACAGGGGCTTGGAATCAATGAAGTTTTTTCCTGCAGGGCTAATTGCAAGATGACTCAAAAGTAAAGTCTAGGCAAAAGTAGAGAATTATACATCATGTTCTTGTTTGTTGGAAATTATGAGAGATGTCACGGACATCTAAATATAATGGAAACAAATATAATGAAGAGGTAATTTAGTGAACCTCCCATTTCAAGGAAAGAATATTCTATATAGAAGATATTCTAAACTAAACAGAGACTGAAATAAAAATGTTGGTGACTCAAAGCAGGCTTTGAGCAGGAAAAGAATAACATGACACTGATTAGTAGAATACCATCTTCTGTGTTAAGATGTCCCAAAGTAGTCCATCTGTTCTCACAATCCACTGTTCCCATCACCAAGGCAATATCACAAATAGAATGCAATGTTAGAAAAGCAATGAACATGAAGGGAGAAATATACAGTCATGTTACGGAGTGGAGATAAACGAGCAATAAAAGAATAATGGTACAATAACGGACTGGTGCAGCAGAAAATGATCTGGGATATCTCTATCTCTGTTTTCTCTAGATACCAAACGAAGGACATACCCTTACCAAAGAAAACGTATCAGGGCTCAGATGCCAGAATTGAAGGGGACTAACTATCTCAAGCACAGGGAATTCATTCATCTTTTTTTTTTCTATTATAAAAATTCAATGTAGATTTGAATATGCAGTTGTTATCACAGAGTTCTCTTTCAGCTTGTCCCTGATCCCAGGGAAATTCCTCTTACACACACACACACACACACACGTTTCTCACAAATTATTCTTTCAGCTCGGTCTCTGCGTAAATGAACAATGTATGTTTGGATTCTTGTGACATTTGTATTAGATCATTACGCTTGCTATTTCGATTCATCACTCATAAGACTTAGGCTGTATCCCTATTTGCGTTTAACTCATGCAAGTTCCTCAGTCGTTCCTTGACAACCCTCCTTTTATTTTTGTTCCTTGACAACACTCCTTTTATTTTGTGCTCAGCCCTAGACTGAGACATCTTAAATGAAGCATAGGCTTGCCAGTGACAAAGTTTTTCTTCTTATTCCAACATCATCCAATGGCAGATTCAAGGTGTGCAAAATATATTATGCTTCACTATCCTCAGCATTAGAGGTGAAGTTGGGTGACGAATTATATGGGTACTGGGTGTTTTGGTTGAAGGTAAGCACAATCCCTTCCCCCTGGTCTGACTGCTTCTTCTAGCACCATTCTGTTGCTTACTCCCTAAAGAGCTGATCAGCACTTCTTAACTGTGCAGTTGCAAAGAAAACTACATAAATAAGTGTTTGCCATCACCACTAGTTGAACATGCCTTTCAGTTTATTCTTTGGACAAACAAATGGGGGAGGGGGGGAATGGTGGTAGCAGTTGAGCAGATTTCTTCCATATTACTTCCATATTACTTCAATAACACTGCTAACTCAGAAACTGAATACTTTCTACATGGCCCACATTTGTCCAAGGTTGCATTTTATAATTTGATAAGACTACTATTTTATAAAATGATAGTAACACAGAACATTATAGAATAATAGGGTTTAACGGATTAACAGAGTTGGAAGGGACCCTCTGCTCAAGCAGGAGACCCTATAGCATTTCTGACAAATGTCAATCCAATCTTTTCTTGAAAGTCTCAAGTGATGAAGCTCCCACAACTTCCAAAGGCAAGCTATCCCACTGGTTGATTGTTCTCACTGGCAGAAAGTTCCTCCTTATTTCTAGGTTGAATCTCTCCTTGGTCAGTTTCCATCCATCATTCCTTGTCTGGCCTTCAGGTGCTTTGGAAAACAGCTTGACCCCCTCCTCTCTGTGGCAGCCCCTCAAGTATTAGAAGATGGCTATCGTATCTCCCCTGGTCCTTCTCTTCACTAGACTAGCCATGCCCAGTTCAAGTAACCGTTCTTCATTTGTTTTATTCTCCAGTCCCTTAATCATCCTGGTTGCTCTCCTCTGCATTTTTTCTAGGGTTGAAAGGGACCTTGGAGATCTTCTAGTCCAATCCTCTGCTCAAGCTGTAGACACTATACCATTCTGTCCAATCTCTTCTTGAAAATCTCCAGAACTAGGTACCATAGGGAGACTGTTAAAGTGACAGTATTACCTTTGTGATTCCTATTTGGTATTTTAAAACACTTTTTAACTATAAAATGAAGTGTGGGAACAGGGAAACACAAAGCAGCTTAGAGATAACTTACAGACTTGAAGACTCATCCCCTTCCTGTTGCAGTGGCAGGATTGGCTAATCATTTTTCTATCAGCTGTGATATCCTGAACAGAGATGGCAACAACACTAGAAGACCCAATAGACTGTTTTGCTTATCAGGCACTGAATTACCAGGGCAAGACCAAGTGGCAGTCACTTGCAGACAGTGATAGTAGAAGCAGAATAGCAAGCAGCAGTGAAAAAGTAAAGTTCATGCTAGGATAGTATTCTGTTGATTCCAGGATGGGTGTGGATAGAAGTGGGAAAGGGCACTCAGCCAGGTGATCAAGGGACAATATGTAGTAAATGGAAACTCAGGGAAATACAAGTATCTCCTTTCCTATGTAGTTGTTTCAGACTTTCGGTCCAAAAGTAGGATGTCAGGATATATAAAAAGTCTATGTGTGTGAAGATTGATATGCATAGATTTTGAGGACATTTAAGCCAAAGGCATGGGTGTCGAGGTAGGCAGATGTAGACCAGGATGAAGTAGTATTGTTCTCCTACAGCCCCTTTGCATACAGGACATCCAATGTATGTTGTGTACTGTGTATGAGACCCTGTGTGCCACAGTGATTAAGATGTTGGACTGTAAAAGTGGAGAGACCCAGGTTCTGGTCCACCCTGAGCTCCCTGCCGAATGCTGCTTGCATGGAAGCTCACTGCTGAATTTCAGCCAATCATTCTCTCTCAGCCAAGCTACCGGTTGGGGGGAAAAAAGAAGAGGAAGAGAGTTGTCCTTTGCTCCTGAATGAAAGGCAGAATATAAATCAGATAAATAGAACACAGAACATAGAATAAACAATGAGACTGGATCCCATATTTATTTTGTGTGTTATTTAATATTATTATAATAGTACGTACTTCATATATTTGCAGTCAGTTTCCTTTCCTTGCTCCTTAGGATAAGGAAATTTTCCTGCATTCTGCATTCTGAACCTACTCTGAAGGCATCACACTTGAAAGTACAGCATGTTTTGAATATGGTTTTAAATGTTGTTTTAACATTCAGTGCACTGTGTAATTACTGGAAAGATAGTTATCCCATGGAAGCATCACACTATTTCAATGTTGTTTCCATCGCTGGAAATTTTTACTTTTTCTTTCCTTCTTGTCCCTCATTTATTTTCAACGTGTTATAATCTTAGTGACCGTGCACACTCCGATTTTTCTTCTTCATGTGATATAATCAGGAAAATTGCAAGTAGCAAGAAACAAGAACAATAATGAACCAATAAGAAAATGATCCCCTAAAGAACAAGAAGCTGAAAATCAAAAGAGACCTAAATACCACCAAATGGCCCAGGCTTGGAGTAAACATGAGATCAGATAAGTAGCACCAACTCAGTTGGTAGAATAGAATAGAATAGAATAGAATAGAATAGAATAGAATAGAATAGAATAGAATAGAATAGAATAGAATAGAATAGAATTGAATTGAATTGAATTGAATTGAATTGAATTCTTTATTGGCCAAGTGTGGTTGGATACACAAGAATTTGTCTTTGGTGCATATGCTCTCAGTGTACATAAAAAGACAAGATACACTTATCAAGAATCACAGAGCACAACACCCAGTGACTGCCATATGGTACAATAAGCAATCAAATCATACTAGGAAACAATCAACATCAATATAAATTGTAAGGATACAAGCAACAAAGTTACAGTCATGCAGTCACAAGTGGGAAGAGATGGGCAACAGGAATGATGAGAAGACCAATAGCAATAGTAATGCAGTCCAAAGTGAATTGTGTTGAGGGAATTATTTGTTTAGCAGAGTGATGGCGTTCAGGAAGAAACTGTTCTTGTATCTAGTTGTTATGGTGTGCAGTGCTCTATAGCATTGTTTTGAGGGTAGGAGTTGAAAGTTTATGTCCAGGATGCAAGGGGTCTGTAAATATTTTCACAGCACACTTTTTGACTCATGCAGTATACAGGCCCTCAATGGAAGGCAGATTGGTAGCAATTGTTTTTTCTGCAGTTCTAATTATCCTCTGAAGTCTATGTCTGTCTTGATGGGTTGCAGAACCAAACCAGACAGTTATGGTTACAGATGACAGACTCACTAGTTCCTCTGTAGAACTGGATCAACAGCTCCTTGGGCAGTTTGAGCTTCCTGAGTTGGCACAAAAAGAACATTCTCTGTTGTGCTTTTCTGATGACATTTTTGATGTTAGGTGTCCATTTTAAGTTTTGAGATATGATAGAACCTAGAAATTTGAATATTCATTTTGATGAGCGTACAATAAAATAAAGCAGTTTCATGATCATTCAGCATTGAGTTTGGGATAGGCTGTAGTTCTGATTATTTTAGATTAGGCTTCTGGAGCTGATATCTTAATAGAAAAGTTCTTTTTTTACAGCCAGGACTTTGGATCAGTTTATGACATTAGCTACATTTCAAGACTAGAGCTAGCAATTCTGTTGCTAAATTGAATGAAGTAAAATGAGGGTGGGAGGGAGGGAGGTTCCACTGTGCAAAATTCATGAATTCCTCCATTGTGTTGATAGAGTTCCAGTTAATAGATGGAAAGTAAGCAGATATGCTCATTCATGTTCATGCTCATGTCCATTCATTCATTCAGATTACAGCATAGACCCATAAATATAAAAGAAATAGAAAAGCCATGGTTTTTTTATTTTTGTTGTTCTTTAAAATCCAACTAAAAGAAAAGGAACAGAGAGCAGTATAATAAAACATGTCTTAGGGACCCCATTGTATTCAATCCAAAAGGGCATAATCAATCATTGTAAGGAACTCTTCTGAATTTCCCTTCTGTAGCATCAGTAGGCTCACAGAGTCTCACAGTGAGCCAGGCTGAGAAAATATTTAAGTTCAGGTATTGTTAAATATTTCAGATTTGTCACTGGTTTCTACATAACTGCATAAAATTAGGTATTTAGGGCAGGGGTGAAATCTACTTACCTTCCCAACCGGTTCGGAAGTGCACACGTGAGTCACGTGCGCGCTTGGACCCTCTGTGCATGAGCAAACCCTTCTGTACATGCTCAGAGGATAAAAAATAGGTTACTAACTGGTTAAAACCAGGAAGTAACAATGACCATGCGGGTGGATGGAGCTACGCACCACCATTGCTACCGGTTCAGCCAAACCGGTCCGAACCGGGAGCATTTCACCCCTGATTTAAGGGAACCAGAACTACTAATCTGTCATTCTATATCCAACATCTGTGAGTTCATCATTTGGGATGCCTGATTATAGCATATAACGGACTTCCCATGATACTCCTAATGAATTGGTGTTCCTTTTCTGAGCACAAATATATGGTATAACCAAGATTTTAAATCCAGAATAATTACAATATGGCAATATTTTCAAGCAAAGTCATTAAATTTGGCTGAGAAGTATCTGCGTCATCTAAAGTTCTTGAATTGTTATCACTACTGGAATATATTTTCTCTTCCCTTCCCTTCATTAATTTTGTTATGCTTGCTGATTCCATTGGACTCTGGGCAGGCAGTTTTTCTTATACCTAAACTACTTATAAAGTATTAAAGATTACCGTTAAGCTGGATATTAGTTATCTTTCTTTAAAAATTCTGAAATAATGATCCAGAATAGCCTGTATTGCCAAATCACTAGCAAAGATTTTTTTAAGGTAACTATATCTCTTATAATCTTAAAATGAGCTTAATTCAACTGAAGCTCCTTTTTTTTGTCTATTGGGCTTTTTCAGAAAATATTCAAAAAAGAATAATTACCAACTCCACTATATTGAAAGTACAATATGAGGCTTATTCAATTAATATTCCATTTGGGTCTGATGTTCACAAAATTTTTGATATTATCTTACAAAGATTACTGTATTCCAAAGATAAGTGCTGCTGAAATATATATCCAAATTATGCAAGAATGAATAATTTAATTAATTAATAAACTGATTAATTTCACATATGAAAATTATGGCTCTATTATGCACAGGGGATAGAAAAGAAAATTAGAAAACTAGAAATACGCCTATCTGATGCCTTTTCACACTCTTTTTTTTCTTGTTATAGAGCACAGTGTTTGGCATTGTCATGGCTTGGGACCGTCAGAATATATTAAAAGTTGTGCTAGATGAGACAAAAGCCTAGCATTTCATCTGTCCTGTGGCCAACCAAATACTCACATAAAACCCACAAGCAGAACAGGACCATAATAGCAAAGTCCCCTTCATGTTCCTCAACAACTGAATTTGAAGCACAATTGAACTAAGAAATAAGCTGCAAGGTAAAGTTGAAAAAAAATCCAGATGACCAGTAGATGGCAGCACAGAAATACAGAAAACTTTACATACTGCCTTCTATAGGTCTTGGTTCAGACTTCTACTGCCACCTCTGTGACTCATTTAGGTACCTATCTCTCTATTTTACTCTTAAGTTCAAGAGGGTGGCAAAAAGATGCTGTTCCTTTAAGGCAGGAGTCTCCAACCTTGGCAACTTTAAGCCTGGTGGACTTCAACTTCCAGAATACCCCAGCCAGCAAAGCTGGCTGGGGAATTCTGGGAGTTGAAGTCCACCAGGCTTAAAGTTGCCAAGGTTGGGGACCCCTGCTTTAAGGAATCAAATTATTAAAATTAGCACAGCTTTTAAAAGCAGCAGCACTTTTACAGAAAACAAAGTCCAAAACACTTGTTCATAATAATTTTCAACCAATGCATTGTGTTTGTGTTTATATGTGTGTGAGAAAACAAGAAAGTGTTTGAGAAAAAAAACTCTCTTATTCCCACTATTCATTCTCGGCTGGCATCACATTAGTTTCTTATGATGTGAAGAGAAGGGAGGTTCAACATGCTTTATGGTCAGCTAATCTTTTTCTGTGTCTTTTCCAACCCTTTCAGTCGGGGGTGAAATGCTCCTGGTTCGGACAGGATCGCGCGATCGGTAGCGATGGGACGGGTAGTTCAGAGAACCGGTAGCAAAAATCCCTGCCCCCCCCCCCGCTAATTCCTCTTCTCTGTCCCTGAAGCTCTTGGTGTTGATCTAGCTGCAAACGGCCTTAAATGACTGCCCCAGCACTTCAAAGGACCGCACTACAGCTGATCAGCACTGTAGGCAGCTAGTAGAACAATGCCTCTATTTCTAAAGAAGGTAGACCGGTACCTCCCAATAAAAGGCAATTGGTAGACCAGGGCCTCTATTTTTAAAGAAGGTAGACTGGTGCCTGCAAAAAAAAGGCAATTGGTAGGCCAGGGCCTCTATTTTTAAAGAAGGTAGACCAGTGCTTGCCAAGTTTTGTATAGTTTATTGTTTTTATTATGTATTATTATTGACCATGCCCATTCAGTCACCTGACCACCAAGCCACACCCACCAATTAAGCCACGCCCACAGAACCAGTAGGGAAAATTTTTAGATTTCACCCCTGCTTTCAATTCTTTCAGGTAGTTCAGACAAGAAACTAATACCATGACTATCATTATTATAAGGTTGCAGTAACACAAGCCTGCAAGCCCTTCTCCCCTCCCCTGCTTTTACTTAAACTAAAGAAGAATTAAAGAGGGTCCTTCTGAGATGCTTTCTCCACCCCAATTTTTTCTGTGACTTGAGATGTTTCTTATCTCACCATTGACCTGGCTGTGGTTCTTTTGCTCCTTATCTCTCAAGGATATTCTCACAGGCCATTAAAAGCTCTTCAACTTATTAAAACAGTTCAAGATTCCTCGATGACGGAGGTATTTCCACCAGGTTCCTTGGATTGCCAGCAGCATCTAGTGCAGAGGGCAGAGCTATTCTTTAGCATGGCTGCTGCTTGAGGATTCAGCCACCAGAGTCCTTTCCCCGGAACAAGGCAATTGCTTGCCAGCTGACCTTATGACATGACTTCCTGCGTGCCACTTTGATAGCGATTATGGCCTTTTCATAGGCAGTCAGTTGTAGTGGCTACAGGGGAATATGGGATAAGTGGGAAAAATTAATATATTTTATCTTTGTGACTAGAGCGCAGGGAGGCAAACACTATCATTTCCCTCCCCCTGGTTAGTTTCTGCCTGGCAGCTGCACCTCTGGGGGGATGGGGGGAAGGGATAGAGACAAAACTGCAAGCTCATTACATCAATCTGTAATGACTTGGAAAAACATACCCTATCAAAATAGGTTTTTTAATTTAATTGTGACAAACATTTAATACCTAACAGAGCTTGCACTGGCACAGTTAATTAAGAATGAGACTCATGCAATTCATAGTGGGAGCTCAAGAGGAAGGAAGGGACTTCACACTGAGGGCAGTAGGGACAGGTGGTGTGTCATCAAAAGGGGAGGAGAGACTCCTTCAATTGCCGTTATTGTTAATTTGCATGGTGTGTATGGTGGTGGAAGAAACAAATTATTAGCAAGATTCCAATTCCTTCTTAGTCAGTGAGTTTTTTTAAACTTAAAAGATCCAAATGAGGCCAGGAGGGCTCTCTGTCTCCATAGAGTATCTGCACACCACCACTTCAATAAGCTTCAGACAGTGGGGCTTGTTAGCAGTGCTTTTGCTGGAGAAGGATAGTTATCTGTCTACAAGAATGGCAAGTTGATAAGAATCTATTACTATATATACACTACAGAGAGAACAATCATGCCACAAGGAACATCCGTGGGCTTTGCCAGAAGTGATTAAGTCTCCCATTAGAATAGCTATGCGGGTTTGTAAAAATCTACAAATGTACCAGGAGATCTTATATGGATTTTCAAAAATCAAACAGAAACATTTTACTCTGAAATTTTAAAAATGAGAAACTGAATATAATGAATGTGCAGCATTTTACATGTAACTGGTTCTGATGAACACAGTGAGACCAGGTTAGTTCAGTATTAAAGATATATTTTTGCTTGTAAGGATGGCAACTGACACAAAAGCAAGACAATAGAGATTTTTGTGCTTTTTTTTTTAAACTAGCTAGCACACAATCCCAGTGTCAGCTTTACTCCTAAATCTCTCTTCCAGAGACTATTTCTCTCTAGCTGCTAACTGCTTTGCTTCCTCTCCCCTCAATCTCCCTCCTTCCCCTGCTTATCAAGAGAAAGTGAAAAGAAAGGTATAAGGTGGGAAGGATTTACTGTAGTGTGCTCAGTACAACTTGATTTTCTCCTGAATCTGCTCAGCCATACTACTTTTCCTCCGCTGGGGGGAAACCTCTCTCAGGGTCTTCTGCCCAGTCCTTCCCAGGAGAACAGGGCTTCACAAACAACTGATGTTCTCCTTCTTCCTGTCTTGGATGTTTCATGAAGATGCCATCTGCAGCCAACCAGCTTTTCTTCATATCTTGGGCTTGGGTGAAGATGTCTTTTCAGGTCTTCCTTTCTTCCAGGGAAGCCACTGTAGAACTGCCTTCTCCTTTCCCAGCTAACAACTGGTCTGCACGCTCACATGACTTCACTTTTCAGTTTGGCTGTCCAGCCACTCCATTTTGTGTCTTCTCCTTCTCTCCTCACCTTCCCCCCCCCTCCTTATCTCGCTTTCCAATTTTGGGTCAAACTGGCAGCATGTCATTCAGCAATTGAAGACCTGGAGTCTCCCAGGGTATTAATCCCCAACACCTATATACCAGGCTGAACCAATGGGAATTCTGTCTCTACATCCCAAAGTTAGCACATACCTGATGGGATATTCCCATCTCAAAGATTAGAATGGCTACAACCTTGTTAGCTTTTGTAAGGCTCTAGAAATTTGGCGATGTATCTAGGCCTGGGGCTCAGAATATGTTAAGGGTCCCATTTCTTGGCTTTACTGTTAGTTAGCTAATTATCTTGGCTGCTGTATGCAATTATTTTTTGGTTGTTTTTACCATTTTACTGTTTTTGATTTTTTAAAATTGTAAGTCACTTGGCTGAGATAGGTGGCTGTAGAAATTGAATAAATAAAAATAAATATATCTCCTCACAGCTCATAA